>NC_137440.1:31623622-31823622 GCF_964374335.1 Astatotilapia calliptera | reverse complement strand
AAACGTTCAGAGCTTTTATTTTCGTATCGGTGGTGCAGATATTTCCCCGGTGCTTGCACTCCCATTCGTCTGACCTAGAACAATGTGTTTGGTTAAATGGTCCTCGGTTTATTTGTGGTGAGGTGCTGGCCCGGCACTGGCCCAGAGCCCCTCGTTGGCTGATCATTAATGGAAATGACCTGGCAGACCCCAGGATTGCTGCATTTCGTGTAGCAGTATGCAATAATGGTAGTCTGGCACGTGAGAAAGTAAAAATGGATATTTTGGTGCCAAGTGATTACATTTTTTCTTCTTCTTATTAATTACTTTTAGATTTTGGCCTTTTTCATTAAGTCAAAAACCTTCTGATCATCTTAATATAACATTTTTTTTTTTAATTTGAAGAATTAACCACCTATGGACCACAGTTTGCTACATAAAACTGCTGAACTGGGTTTCACCTCTCATGCTAGTGTGGGGTCTACGACCCCCTACACAGCGTTAGTATCTGTGACTGAGTCTGCACACTGGGACTTGTCACACTAATCTCTTTAAATGTTATTATGGTAAACCGGTTTGCATTGCAGATATTCAAAGATGATTGCTTTAGCCTTTTTTCTTCTGTAACTCTGACTGGAAACATTACTATGCTAGAATTATTTTCAAATTAGCCTTCACTGAGAATACTTCTTGCTAAAGAGGTCCAACATGACATAATAGATAAACCATGGCAGATATTAGCGGTGTTGATCCACACCTATCCACGGGTCAGTGGATGTGAATGTTCTTTTCAGATTCTTATCTGGGATCTACAAATCTGATCCCTCTCCTGTAGCCGACCCCTTCATAGTGTCCCAACATTATCCAGCTGCAATCACATATGAGCAAAGTGAGGACTTGGTTCTTTAACCTCATCAATCTAAACACAGCTCACAGAGTCAGCGTCTCGCCACAGGGAGCTCAGATACACGGATGACTTCACCCTTAACTTTAGTTCCATCTCTGCTGGGCTTAATAAATGAATTTGAGGCCAGTATGAGGAGCCTAATGGAGTAAAGGGAGGGGCAAATTCCCCAAGAAGACCCCCTCAGGGTACAGAGACATTGATCTATCTCATGGTGTGTTAAATTTTTAACTTCTCTCACAGAGAGGAGTGTTGATCTTTTGGCTCTGTTTTTGTTGTAGATATGACATGATTTATAACTGGACCTACTGCATTCACCCAGTTTTTCTCACCATGGATATTAATTTCAAAATAGGGGAGGGCCGTGTCTTTCGCACCATGTGGAATTGCTCCCCACGCTCTTGGCTAAATTCAGACCCTTCATTTGGGAAAAGAATCCAGTTTCTTTTCCTGATCGTCCACTTTTGCGTGTGTACCCGTTAACATTACTGATATGACAAATACGTCGTAGTGACAGGCTGAAAAATGGAGAGGTCGAGAAAACGAACCTTTAAATTTTCCCAGAAGTCCAAATGTTTCTTTTAGTACATGGTTCAAAATCTCAGTGAATGCTAAAAGAACCTATTATCCATTGCTAAACATTTCAGTGCAGTCCTATCCGAGAGCGGCAAATAGTTGCATCTGAAAAAGGGATTTCACATGGATAGTTTATCTTAACAAACTCTCGGATGTGGAATCCCCATCTATCTGTCTGCTTTGTTTTTGCCAGACCTGACGTTCATGCCTCCAGAGATATGATGCCATCATTAATCATTGTGTCTTGATTCATGGTTTATTGCTCAGTTTAGCATACCGTATTATTTAAAACGATTCTATTGTAAGGGTTTTAAATTTGAGCCTTCTATGCCTGCTTCTTCCATCAAGAGCCAGGGAATCATTGCAGGGTTGTCACGGCATAAACCAGATGCAGTAGATCAGCTATTCTGGGATTGTTTTTCCAGCCTGCTGGTTTGCTAGTGCTTTAAAAGTGCGTTATCACCTAAAATAGTCCTTGTGTCTGGAAGAGATGCATTGGATGTGGCCTTGCTGTTGGCATATTCAGTGCTGGCCTGAAACCTGCTCTTAATGGAGATGATAGCTGTTTAGGAACAGCTTTCTGTTTATTGCAATGACCAGACTTAAAAGCTGAATATTTCTTTTTTTTTTCTTTGGTTTTGTTCTATTTCACATTTTTGTTAGTAGCAAAAGTAAAAAGGAAACGAGCAGTGAAAATACATGAGACTGAAGGATGATTGGCCACTCACGAAACGGAGGATGGGAGATGTTTTAAAAAAAGATGTGCTGGTTTAGAATACATAGAAATCTATGCCTAAATGCATTTAGCTCATCATGCATATCATGAGAGGGAAGAGCTGTTTTCAATTTGCTTGATCCTCTTTGCAGCTTGATAATATTTTCTGTCTTGATACACGATACCGACAGCATAAACAAAAAAAACTGTTGGTTTTATGAAATCCCCTTTCATGTGTAAATACAAAAAAACAAACCAGACCAAAACAAAGACATGTAGCATTAGATTTCACTGGGAAGCACAATTACAGGCGCAGCACTCTTGTCCTATTTGCCAATACAGTATTTTTAATGTTTAAGTTGGTAGCCGACAAAAAACACAGCTCGTACGAGCTGCTTTAGAGGAATGACAAGATTTTTTTTTTTGTATTCTGCATGACAGCAAGTTTAGATTTTAAAACGGAGGGAAGTGATGCCAGATGTGATTGGGATACTTCACAGTTTGGCCAGTTTTTTGCAGAGCAGACAAGATAATTTGTCTTCCATCACAGACTCTTTCATCTCGCATTAGCCATGTGGCTGAACATTTGCTCAAGTTGTGTCCTTCACAGGACTTTCACACAGATGACAGACTGATAGAAAACCAAGGACACATGCATGCAGGAAAAATAAGATGCCAAGTATTATTTCTGATTTCTCTGATATTGCACAATTCTTCTTTCTCTTGTGAATAGATAAGGTTTTGATTGCTTAGGGAGTTATTGCATCGAGCAGGGCAACACAGTCAACACAGTGTAAATCTCTGTCAGTGAATAGCTCATTCTCCTGCTTATCCTGAAGTTTACTAACGGACTCTGGTTAGCTATTGATAGCCACCTCTTTGTGCTTTAGCTGTGCTTCAAAGTCCACTTTACTCCAGTGCAGCATTCATGCCTCTACTGTGCATGAAATTCTGCCGTGCGTGTCTAATTTTGGCCACCTCTACATAATATTATTGTGTTGCGGAGTCCTGTATAAGCTGTAGTTTCTCTAGAAAAAATGATACAAACACATAAAACAATGTGTAAAATAAAGAAAAAAGCAATCTCATCATACGAGTATTTGATGTTTTTATTTGCTTTGCACAAAAAATACATAAAAACAATTTTTTCTTCAGAAGGAAAAAAACATTCACAATGTGTTATTGGCAGAAGTCTACAAGAAACGGATATATAAATGTTCCCACAAACAGTGCTGTTTCTGTTTTGGACTGTTTGCATAGAATTCAAAATTTATTGCTTGAAGAACTTATTTTGGTTTCTAGATTTTGTACCATGACCCGTGGCGCTCTTAGGAATTTGACTTCTTCTGGGTTTTGTGCCACATCCCATCCCGATAACTCCCCAACAAAGCCGGAGTGAGGCTCGTCTCGACGTCTCCTCTGTAGGTTTGAGGAAAACGTATGGACGAGTGTTTCACGCGTGTTTCACGTGTGCTTCCCTTTGCTCGTGTGCCAGTGTGTGAGATACAGCATGCATTTTTGCGTGTTGGGTGTATTTGGGTAGAAGGTAGTGTTTAAAGCCTCATCAGAACTTTTGCTACAGTAATGATGTTTCTGGTCCTCCTTCTCCCTCAACACCCCCTGCATATGTGGAAGTATCAAGTTACCCTTTACCACTTTTCTTCTCGTGCACTGCTCACCAGAGCATTGAACGCTGATTTGCAGCTAAGAAAACAGCCTGCTTTGGCTTCTTTTTTTTTCATTTTTCTTCTGAGGTCTTGGACCTGTGGCCTGGCTTGGTCGGTAGCCCAAACTGCCACCACTGGCTGGCTTTTATTGGAAGCAGGACTAAGTGTTTGTTTTCACTGCCTTGTTGGGAATGAGAGATGGGGGGTACCTTGGTCTACCATTGAGTGGGGCCTCTCAGATGCGTGCGGAGTAAAATTTGCCCTCTGCACACAACAGATTGGCAAGCACGCCAAGGCATCGCAGCTCCAAGGACCTTGGATTCCAGTCGTTGCGTTTCTTTTCTTAAACACAACAATCTTAAGTCTTAACAGCCGTCGTCAGTGCCGTGATGTGTGGTTTGAAGAATTAAAATAGCTAAGGGGAAATGTGAAAAGGTTGAAAATGTCAAGCTCTTAGTTTAACATGAGACAAAGTTTAATTATTAACTTAAACACTGGATCTGCCTCTGCAAAGGGTGATTGCTTGGAGAACATTAACTTTGTTTATGTGCCCCCTTTTCAAACAGAATCACGCATACTTTTTAGTAAACGCTGTGGATCACAGTGCTCTAGGAGCATATCCTGTGCCTTTACAAAGTGTACAGTGTTCATCTGTGGTTTATTATTCATTGTTTGAGATTCTGCATTCCAAAAAAGCAGATATCTTTAGATTTATCCGAACATAATGAACAAAACAATATCCAAATGTGATGATTTCGTCTCCGATCAGGATTCTGGACAAGATGAGGCCCTTATTGCTCTCTATATTCCAAACCTTTAGTAAAGCCTCTCCGAGACATTTGGCTAATCTCTGGTTTATTTGTGCAGTTTGTCCATCACCTGAAGGACATCGTCAAGGATCGAAGGACCCAGGTCGAGGCTGAATGAAAAGCCACTGTCCTCATCCTTTTGTTGTCCCGTAGTTTTGTCACAGGTCTCATTAAAGTCTTCATCCCCATCTGAACCTGTGCTGCCCCATCTGGAGCTATGAGTCTGATTGGAAGAAGTATTATTCCCTCTTTGGTACCCATCCTCTTTTTCAGCATCTACATTTCCTTTCTCGCTGTCCAGCAGGGGCAGAGAACTGCATTTCTTCCTTTTCTGGGAGTTATTGTGCTGGTGGTCCACAGACAAGTCAGGGGTCTTTTTGCTCTCAGTCTCGTCCAGATTCAGACGAGGCGGCTTTGGAGGCGGTGAGCAGGCCAGAAAGACGTTCTGCTCACTTCGGGAACTTTGTAAAAGCAGGTTGTGACTCAGCTTTAGAAAAGACAGATCTCCAAAGCTGTCTGCATTGTTTCCAATATGAGTGATGTGGCGGAAATCGGCGAGCGGTAGGCTGATCATGTTGACAGACAGAACCTCCTTCCTCTTGGAATTCCTGCTGGACCAGCGTCCAGAGGCTGGATTTCTGTGCAGCGATGCTCGGAGTGGCATCCTAGCAGATCTGGTTGAGATTTGCTTAAATGTTTCAGTTTAATCTTTTTTGTTTTTAATGTATCCTCAAAAGTCTTTGTAGTCTCTTTCTTCTTTGTTCAATTTGTTAGGAAGTTTTGATAATTAAAAGCATAACTCCATCTGCAACGAAACACAAAAAGAGAGTATTAACATTTTAACAAATAACAGTTTGATACCACATTTCCCGCAGCAGCATGTCATCCAGGTTCTCTCTTATTCATGCTAGAACATGAAGGAGATCTGTGCTTGTGTTTGTCGTGTTTTTCAAAACCAGATGTAAGGATTTGACTGTGTCTGTTAGCTTTTTTTAAATTCACATCCATTGTGCAGCGATTGCACCTGCTAGCCTTGATTTTCATTTAATGAAATGCAGCAATTATTTGGCAGCGCAGGGATGTTCAAACAATGCTTTGAACCTTTCATTTACAAATATTTACTTTTCAAATCCCCTCTTTTCCGATAAATGCAGGTGTGGTCTGCTGCACGTCTTCCAGAGGAAGTCTTCTAGTCCATTTAAGACTTCCAGTAAGAGAGTCAACAAAATAAATAAGAAAAAATGCCAGAGTGGTAATTGTTATCCTGTATGCGGTGCATTGTCTTCACTTTCTCACAACCTCTGTCAGAAATTATGATAATAACTTCACTTTAGAGCACATGTTTATAATTTCCTCAGAAGTCTAAATAACTGGGATACAATTAGTTTATTTTGCTGTGGTGTGAGAGGTATGCCCCGAGTCTGGATTTGAAAGTTATTTAAGATAAAATCAAATACAGCTATTCCATAAACAGCATCACACTCTAGGCATTATCTTAGAGGATCAATCTGTTTTTAATGTCTTTTGGAGGATAATATAATCTTGAAATTTCATTTCCACCAACAAAACCTAAAACCTCTTGGTCACAATGACTCGAAAAAACAAAACAAGAAAGCGTTTTCACTTTCCGTGACCAGTAATGATTTTAGTGAGCGAGACAGAACTCAGTTCATCAACGCAGGCACGCCGATTAGATAATCTCCTCTGTGTCTGTGATTTTTAAGCCTCCCAACAGCTTTGCCCACAGTTAGATCTGTGTTCGTGACTTGAAACACTCACTCTGTAAATTTGTAAACCACTTCGGCAAACAGGTTTTGTTGGCCTGTAAAGGTTTTATCGGCACTTTAGTAGCAGCGGGAGATTGGAGCGCGCGGACTCGACTGCATTCCTTTCCAGACATGTCAGTTTGGCCAAGGAGGAGTCGTTGGGATTTTAGCCATGAGTATCGTGTTCAGGAAACACTTCGTGGCCAAGTTAAAAACTAAAGAAGCTCATTAAAACACATTGGCCAAGAAACACGTTTTAAATGATGGTTCCGAACGCTCCATTAATTACACATCTCGAAGACTGATAAGGACTCAGTCTGCTGAAAACTTTAACCACAATTAAAATAACTGATGTTAAGATCTTTTTCCTGCCGTGCAGTTACTTTAGTGAGAACTATAACAATAATTAGACAAAAAAAGAAAAGATGTTAGTTTTTACCTGTCTTGCTGGGAAAATCAAGGATAATTGAATCCCACACACACGCACACCCGTCTCTGCCAGGAAGCTAGGCTGTGTGTACCTGCACACTCTCACAAACCTTCCTTTGACATGACGGGGCTTGTCAGCTGTTACAGACAAGATCTCATTGAACCACCTCGAGACACAGAAACAATGTGAGCTACAACAGTCTTTTCCTCATCGTAGAAGAAAAGCTAAAGAAAGTATTTATGTACCATTTCTTACCCTTCTCTGCTTCAACGAGTGTTTTAGATAATCCTCGCAGAAAGATCTTTTTGTGTCTGGCTGATGAAAGTTATCTTCCCCTAAGTGATAAGCCAGGTGAGGTCAAAGTATAAGATTGTTAAGAGATCCAGGTATTTCTTAGTTGACATCTGAAGTCATCCCACCTCCAGTCAGGAGATTATATCATCCTGTTTGCGGAGTGAGTTGGCCTTTTAGTCGTAGGTGTTACAGTAAGTCCTGCTGGTTGATTGGCTGCACCCATCACCTGCGGGTGAGTCGGCACAAAGCACGAGCTCCCGGTTTAATTCCCATGACATTGAGAAAGGCAGAAACTGCCGTGCACGACTTATTCTTAAAGCCGAATGGTGTGACTGAGAGAAAGGAAAGGGGCGACGTATAGTTTGAAGTTTGAAGAGGTTGGTCATGTACAACTGATTGTGTTTTAATAAGAGTGTGTGAGACTGTTATAGATTGTGTGCTTATCTGGGGAAAAAAGAGGAAGTCCTAGTAAGTGAGAAACCGGTCAGCCCTAATCTCTGTCTTATTGTCCCTCTATTCTGCTGATTTCCTGATTTCCTGTCTGTTGTTGAGTTGAGCCCACTCCAAAGACTCTTCTGCCTGAGTGGAGGCCTGTAGCTATTCTGTGTAATCAAAGCTCAGTATCCCACACAGACATGTATGAGCAGGCACGCTGGATTTCACAAGAGGGATCACTTGCTGCATTTCTAATTCTCACGCCTCCAGCGTGTTGTCTTTGCTATGGAATGCTATAGTAATGGATAACACAAAACTGTGTCAGAGCAGAAAACGTTTGTGCGCTCGCTGGAACGTGTTTGCGTAAAAAGGTTTAAAGCCTCAAAGTTTCAGTAACACTCACTGCTACGCACTTTGATTGTGAGCCTTTTTTTGGGACTATTATCTTCTGAACAGTTGTATCTACCTGCGTGGTGATGTTTTAAAGATAACATATTTCATAATGCTGAAATATTGCCATGTGTTGGAGAAAGCTGTAGATCTGTGTGCAGTATTTGTTTGTTTTTGCCTTCCTCCCCAACCCTAAACATGCCGGGCGTGAAGGACAAATCGTATTTTTTAAGCGCTCCTTTGAAATCGATCCAATAAACAACATACGTCCCGCCCTCATCCTCTCTGCTGCTCTGCAACTCAGGACCAGAACAGTCTGCAAGAGCAGACACAATTACTCACGCAAATGAAATTATCATAACATTTACCCAAGGCCGAAACAGAACATTTTTGAACATCCCTCTTCTGAGAAACCCCCTCCTTCTTCCACCTACAACCACAAAACTGCTTTCATGCTAGAAGACAATCAGGGTGAAGAGCTAGTGTTATCTGTGGTATTTGGGTATGACCTCACAAGACCTGCTGTCTGACCAAGGTTGGGCTCAGTTTGTTAGCGGTGCTCTCATGCTATGTAGCCTCTGGGCTTATGCGTTTAGCCCGAACTGGATTTCTGCATAAGCCTCTTTTCTAAGGCCTGACCATAGTGGGCAATGTGGTTTGATGCAGCTATGCCGGGCCTGAAATCTGGGATGCTGCATGTTTTTGTTGTTGCAGGATAAAAAGTGTTTCCAGATATTGCTTTGACTGGCGCAACGATTCCAAACTGAGGCTTTGGTGGATATTCTTTTGGCTCTTTGTTGTATGTACTTCAGCTTCCGCTGATCAAGGCCCTCAGACAGCCAGCATTTAGAATGGATTTACTGCAAGATTTGGCTTATTCTTTTATATGAAAAAGCTTTTTTGTTTTATTGGCAAATACTGGACATTGGGCTGTGATCAAATTCAGCGTGCAATACATCAATGAATTAACCAGATTATTTAGCTTGTAAGACTTGTTAAAGTAGTCATTCCCACCTGTCTGTATTTTGTATAAACAGTTTCTAGTAGTTTTCCTTTTATCATTTCTGGTGGGAATGTTTAAATATGCATTTGTCATCATCTTCAGCATTGTTGTCGCTGTTCGTCTGCAAAGTTATGACTCAGTGATTAGCCGTCTGAAGGTTTTCCAACAGAAACTTGGCTGTGGGATTGCTAAGAGGAAGTGCAGACACTCGCTTGCATGATTCCAACATGACAGAGATCTGACACCGAAGCCCAGGTGTTACTTTACTGAATACCAAGCGCACACTCACCAACACATATGACGTAGCTAACAGTAGCTTCTAATCAACACAACAAAGTCACGTCAGGTCCAACACAGTAAGCGGATGGCTTGCCTGGGTAAAAACAAATATTCTCTGATGAGGTAATGCACTGCGGTGCCAAATGTCACAACACAATAAAACAGCTGGATTATTTACGTTTTGAGGTTTTACACCAAAGTTTGTCAGTCAGCGACAGAGACATTTAATGTTTTTGAGTTTTTCATTTGTGCGTGTGTCTGTCCCGGTATCATGATTGTCAAAGTCAAACGTGCTCAGAAAAATTGAAAAATAAAGTGAGTAGAATTTGGTCATCCAAGGTCACTGAGGCCTGATATTCTTCCCATTCTTGCAAACACAATATTTCAGGAGCACCACGAGGGAATTTCATCATAATCAGAATCTTTTACTGTCGTTATGCCAAAAACACAGAAAAATCATATGCTCTGCTATTCAGTGCAAGGAAAGCAATCTAACTATTCCCAAAAAATATAAACCATTTTAAAAGTGTTTCTGTTAACTGATACATGATAAACAACATAATATGTACGTGTATGTGTGCTCGAGTCATTATTAATAGCACAATTTTAAAATTTAAGGCAGTGCAACCTCATAAAAAGTTATTTGTTTGGGGTTTTTTTTGGCCATAAAGGAATAATTTTTACATTCATTATTACATAGTTTGCAGAAATATCTGATTGGTGGCATTTTATGTCTCAAGTCAAAGGTCAGCTTCACTATAACATAATGCTTTATGACACTTTTTTGCATATACCAACTCGGGAGCAGAAAATTTCACATTTGGTCAGACACAAAATTGCCTATTAACCTTAACGCAATTTCATTGTTCTTGACAATGACAATAAATAAATAAATACTAAATACTAAATATTGCCCTAAAAAGCAGCCTCACCTCTGTCAGTGCGCCCCAGGGTGGCTGTGGCTGCAATGTAGCTGCCATCACCAGTGTGTGGATGTGTGGATGACTGGATGTGTAAAGCGCTTTGGGGTCCTTAGGGACTAGTAAAGCGCTATACAAATACAGGCCATTTACCATAAAAAAAATTGTTGGACCTACACTACATACTGTATTACTTTATGAATATGGGCACACTGGGATGCATTCTGCAGTTTGATTGGTTAGTGGAAGCTTACACTCACAATGTGATAATGTAGGTTTGACTCGTGGCACTATTCTACATTCAAAAATGACCCGAGGATGTTTAACATATAGTATGGTGCTGCATTGTCTTTCATTCAGTTTCCTTTAACTCATTACCAGATCTTTTAATAAGGGAAAGCTATATTAGCATTACTATTATCATATTATGTAGTTTATGGTTGCAGTTTTGTGCTTTAAATAGTACTTTGCATTCTTTGTTACACAGAATATTGAAGACAAAATTGTTATGGATTTTTTGTGTAGTTATTGCAGGATTTATTCCAAAGAATTTCAAAACCCATAAATTTGGAGGTATCAGTAAAATCTGAGGAATGTTATTTCTCCTGACACTGACTGATTAGTAATTATTGAATGATGGCTGTGCGTTTTAGATTAAACTGTAGATTTGTAGAGTTAATGTAAACAATACATACTGAGATCAGTTTTACTGGTTTTGCTTACTTTACACATTAATTAGTGTAGATAAGGAACACATGCACAAACAAAGTAAACAGAAATCTGCAATTGTTGTGCCATTTTCTTTCTTTTTTTTTTCCTTGTGTAATACCTCGGCTCATTTTTTGACATCTCCAAGGTTCAGATGGTGTTCTTGCAGTGCCCTGGCCTCCTTTGTTTTAATAGCAAATCTGTTGCAATCAGAGGGCTTTTCCAGGAAGGCTGGAATGTGAAAGACATAATTTTGCTTTTACAACAATGTATTCTTGGATATTACAGAAACCAAACCCCCACATTTCCCTATTCAAGGATCCCTGAGCTCATCCATCATAAAGAGAAATGCCAGGGCACCAGGAGTTCAGGTCTTTGCTGCCATTTCTCTTTTCACTGTTTATATCCTTTACTTTTACAGATTCCAAAGGCACTTTTCTGACTCCACCCTGCACGCTTCTATTCTGTTGAATACTGTGTATACCCATGAGCGTAGTTATATAGCTTATATGGGGTGTTTGAGTACAGCAAAGCTAATATGATTGAGCTGATGAGCTAATATAATTACAACTTTAGCATTTTAGCTTTCGTTGTATTTTTTTAAGTCCCAGAAATGATTTAGATGACAGACTGGAATTATTATCAAACATTATGAAACTTCGTTAGCTACCTGCATCCATATACTGGAAGGATGCAATGCACAAATACACATGCTCGCTAATTAGTGCTGATTAGCAGATTAAAAATATAGTCACCAAAACTGAGCCACACAGGTCTTGTATGGTCTCTGCCATAGCAGGCAGTAATAATTATTTGATAATTTCATTAAAAAAAAAAATGGCATAAACACCACAAACATAGTTGAGAAATCCAGTTCAGTGACTTCAGTTAGCTTAGGTGAGCAGGGTCGTGTCCAGGATTTGTTTTGTAAATGGGGTGGCACAGGCGAATCAAGAACAAAAAGGTTTATTACTTAAAACGTGGTGCTGCACAGTGTCCAAAATATAGTAGAAAAAAGAGAGTATCCCAAGTTAGAAATACTTCAAATACAAGTATATTAAATTTGTACTTTAGTAAAGTACTTGAGTAAATCTACTTAGTTACATTTCTTATGGCTCTCTCAATACTCTCATGCAAAGATGTTGGACATTGTAAGACTGGCAGTACACTATGCCAATGACATTGGTATTGGGGGGCACCAGCATCCTGGTGCCACCCCATGCCCTGTTCTGGATACGCCCCTGCAGATGAGACCTGGTAGACAGCTCCTGTAGCTGTCAGTATACCTGGCAATGTGGAAATCAAAGCCGTACCCTTAATTTTAAGCCTCAACAGTATCCAAATGGACAAGTTATATAAAAAAACCAAAACAAAAAACACCCACAATACAGTTATGAAAGGTTCAACATTTGTCTTTCCATCATTATCGAGCAACAAACGTATTATTTATTTTCCTGTTCCAGGCCGCAAACATGTTTTTTAAAGCTATTACGTTGAACTCTATTGAAGCTGACTTGGTGTTGGTACCAGTCATTCCAGCAGCTATGTTTTTTTTTTTTTTGCAGTTTAATTTGGCTGCTTTGATCAGACGTACATTTTCTGTCAAATAAAGGAAGTTTGTGCATTGCATGAGAGGGGCTAAAAACAGGAAGTACATTTGGGTCTCGACCTCTGTGGTTTGTTTGTTCTTTACTTGCAAAAGCGGTGTAGTAGAACAAACCTTTGGGGTTTTATGTCTGCTGACTTCTGTAATGAATGTTGATTAATCCGCTACCATTTAGAAAGCTTAGGTTTTGTCTGCACGAGAATTTCACCTCGGCTCCAGTGATGCATCTGCAGTAAGGCTGCCTCTTTGTTTGTGTTAGCATGAGCGCTTGGGTACCTTCACATACACACACACGCCCAAACGATCTCTATACTGGTATTTGCCTTTCATAAATCACAGCTCGGTGACACACACACAAATACAGAAACACACACTACGCCACCACACGCCCGCCAGTTAAATAGTTCCTTGATTAACTTCACCGCAGTGGATCAGAGCACACATTTTAGCTGGGACCACAGAGCAGGCTTGTTAAAAAACCCATTCTTAAGCTTTGGAGGACTTTAAAGTCACCTCGGCACTGCAACCGTCTAGTTGAAGACATGTGATGCTTTATGGTGTTAATGAGTGATCCATTTATCAAATTTGAATTGGTGAGCCGTCAAGTTGCAAGGTTAAAAGCTGTTAAGCGTGAAATGGCAAGATTTTAACGGAAGCTGTTTTGAATAGATGTAGTTTCACTTTACTCGTGTCCGCGCTTGTCTGTCTCTATTAAATGTACAAACACCTTTTCAATCACTTGTCCTCACACGCTCGGCGATCTGACAACTTGTGCTGCGGCCACCTGCGCTCCTGCCATGCCTCCTGCCGTGTGTGGGAAGGACTTTTAAGAGCGTGTGTGTGCTGCTTGACTCACAGCACTTGTGGTGATCATGATGTCATTACTGGCCTGGGGTCAGGCTGGGGTGTGCTTTTTCGAGGCCTCGCCATGCGCTGATGTCACGTAGCTAATCCTCAGCTTGTTTATATGTATGCATGTGCGTGTGTGGTTGTGTGTTTTACTACTATTCCACCTCAGCGGTGGCCTTGAACCCTCCTGTCTTGGCTTTGTACAGTGGCCCATTGTTTGTGTTTTGTGGTTTCCCGCTCACCCCGGATCTTGGCGTTAAGGCACCAAACACCCACCCGCCCCTACACACACACTTGCAGACACACACAGACATAGACATGCACATATGTACCCACCAAGTGTTTAGTTACAGAGTGATGCACTGGCTAAATATGTATATTGTAAGTTAACACCCGAGGCAAGGAAACTTCCCTCATTCTGAGAAGAAATGCGTCACACTGCCCATAAAGCACCTGTTAATGCACAGAATTCCCCTACATCATTAGTGTCGTGCAGTCTGCCCATGATGCCATAATCATGCTGGGCTGAGAAAAAGGCAGACCAGTTCTAAAAGTTTTCCTGGTGCACTTCAGCATTGTGCCCAGTAGGGGGCGTAGCAGAGTATGGTTAGATTTGCTGTATAGGCAGGAGGATTTCCACAGCTTCTTGTATATTTGCTTGTGTTTTGTTTAATTTTAAGTTACAAGAGTTGTTTATTTACCTAATAGTGTTCGCGTGATATTTCATAGTTACGTGTCAGACGGGGGCTTGAGCTCACGTTATTGGAATGATAATAGCAGCTTTCCTCAATCCAGGGGTGGCGTAGGGGGGAGTGAGGGTAACGTCCCCCCTCACCGACCCTCTCTTTTTTTCTTCTTCCTCCACACTAGACCCTCTTTCTCCCCAGCACACGGATGCTGGAGTCCCTATGATATTTTCCAGATGCCTTAGCGAGTGCATCGACAAAACTTACCACTCATCAGATCACTCCCCGTCCTTAATGCACACGCTCACTCTCTCCTGCAGCTCACTGTCTTGTTAAAGAGACACTTCCTTGGCCCAGCAGACTTCCTTGATATAATCTGTTCAAAGAATGGCTTTCTTTGTGTACACGTGGTCTTCCTTCCTAATCAGTGATGGGATGATGGTCTCCATGAGTGCCTATGTTTGTGTTGCACATACAGTATAAGCACAATCCTGGTGAATTTTAAATTGAAGTTGTCAGATTAAAAATTTTTCTTAAAGTGTTTTCTCGTTTCATCACAGTTTCTTGTTTCTTGTGTTTCGATCTTGGTTGACCGGTGTGTGGCATTGGTCATTGCACAGATGTTTGTGTGTGTGTGTGTGTGTGTGTGTGTGTGTGTGGGTGTGCAAGCCCTTTTGGGCTGTGTTCCACCCTGCTTGATTAGCCATTAGCCAGTGGCTGCCCTCTCTGATTTCCCCCCACAGTATGATAATCCGTCGCCATCATCATCC
Source organism: Astatotilapia calliptera (assembly GCF_964374335.1). Taxonomy (NCBI): domain Eukaryota; kingdom Metazoa; phylum Chordata; class Actinopteri; order Cichliformes; family Cichlidae; genus Astatotilapia; species Astatotilapia calliptera. Next base: position 31,808,836 of record NC_137440.1, on the reverse strand, counting down.
AAGCCAAAGCCCTGCCAGCAACTGCCAGGCCCAATTCCAGCCCACATTTTAGGTTTAATGACCTAAGGCAGTGGAATTACCCCATCACAGTTTCTCTGTGGGCTGCTGTCTCATGCATGTTCACCATGTCGTCATGCAAATGTTAACTGAGATGAGAGCATGTGTCCAAATCTGCCTCTCTGCGCCGCACTCAAAGGCCTGGTTGTGAAAGCAAACAGAAACTGGACATTGACTGCATTTTGGTTTTTTTGCGTGTGTGTGTGTGTGTCTGTGGTCAGCTTTGAATGAGCAACATGATGTTGCGTGTCTAACACAGTCATCTTTCCTCCACTGGAGGCTTTCTGTGTAGAGTTTACATGTTGTCGCCACGTACTCCAGCTTCCTAGGACATGCATGTTAGGTTAAGTGGTGATTCTAAATTGACCCTAATTGGTGTGAATCTGAGTGAATCTGATTGTGACTTGTTCTCTCTCTCTGTCTTTTTTCCTTGTGTTAGACTAACAAACTGTACCTCTCTTCTCGCCCATGTAACAGCTAGGATAGGGTCCAGCCGTCCCGCAGCCCTGAATTAGCCAAACGTTGGATGGCTGCCTTGAAGGACTGTTGTCATGATCTAAAAATCCAAGATGTTTGGCTTTTCTTACGACTCTGTCGCAGGATCACAGGATCGCTCCACAGATTTTACACTTCAAGTTCAGCTTACTTGTGAGGAGGACTGCACAGACATTTTTTTGTAGCTTTATACGTTTTTTTGACAATTCTGAGAAATAGAACTCTCAGTGATACAATCAGGATTATCACTGTTTAAGCTTGGACACCATACATTTATAACGGGAATGCTGCTCACTGATGAAAACGCTGCTGCTTATAAATAAAATTAAAGGGTTTTTGTGGCTTGAACCTTAAGTAGAACTAAAAGTTGATCTGTCATGAAATCTGATAGAAACTACTCTGTTGAATTGATTTTCTAAATCAACTGATTGTCTGGTCTATAAATAAATCTTCTTATGAATCTTGTTTTTGTAAGTCCTACTAGTCTGTGTAGCTCTGTTTCACATTATGATAATATCCACTTTTTTGTTATCACCCCTTTAGGCTTCCCTGTCCAATGAGCGTGACTACGAAAGCATTGTGATGATGAGGATGAGGCAGGCCGCCGAACGTCAGAAACTCATAGAACAAATGCAGAGGGAAGACGAGGAGGAAGCTGCCACGTCGTAGCACCACAGGACTCAGCTCGTTACCAGCACTGTGAGAAATATTAGATGTAATCCTGCATCAGGCTTTAGTTTCATAAAGCCTCTTATTTGTTTTTATTATTTTTTTGTATGTAATGTGATGTGTGGCAAAATAAACAATTTTCATAAACAAACAAAAAACAGTTTTTGTGTCATGGCCTTTCCTGAGAAGAGATGTGAGAACCAGCAGGGTTTGATGCACAGCTGGGTAGTGCCAGATAGTAGATACAAATTTGGAGATTTAAAATGATTTAGACTGGAATGCATCTTATGACTATGTAATTGCACTATGGTGTGTGCATTACAGGCCTCTGGGGATTGATTACTGGTCTATTGGTCTAAGCATCACTAAGTACTAATACATTTCTAGGTATTTTTTTTGACAGAAAGTCTTTATTTATAGTGTTGTAATATTTTATTATCCTTTTCTTTATCCAGGTGAAAGTCTAATTAAGATTTAAATCTCATTTCCTAGAGAGAGCAGGCCATCATGGCAACAAAAGTTACAACAAATACAACACAAGTTCAAACCAAATACAACATTTCATAGAAACAAGTGAGCACAAAATATGCAACAGCAGATCATAAAAACAGTCACACTGACTAAAAGAGTTATTCTCTCTGTCCTCTCCCTCCTTCCTGGAAACAGGGGCGGCATATTTAAAAGCTTTTTTCCCAGTTGTCTTCTGATTTTTGTTACAGTCATTTGTATGACATTGTGAGAGCGAGGCTATATTGGATGTGGCTTTTACACATATAAACACACAGATAAGAGGGAACCAGCCCAAGGAGAGATTTATAGATAAAAACCAACCAATGAGAAAGTGGAGATCTACAGAGATGGTCAGGATTTCAAGAGCCAGTAATAAAACGTAAAACACAATGGTAGACAGTATCTAAGCTTTTTAGATAGTGGGCAGGTGCATTCATAAAAAGCAGGTCACCACAATCCAATAAAGGTAAAAAAAAAAAAAGTTGCATAAAACAAGTGTTTCATTTGCTTGGAGAGAGAAACAACTGATTTTTTTTAAAAGGTAACATAATTTCAACTTGGACACAAGCCTTTCAATGTGAGTTTAAAATGACAAATTCTGATCTATAATGATACTTAGATACTTATAAGATGTGACCATTTCTATTTAGGTCCATTAAATGGTTTTAATCTCAGGAAACGTTAATAACAACTAACATGAAGTTGGATTTCTCTGCATTTAAAACGAACTTAGGTTGAGTTAAACGGAACTGAACAAAATCAAAGCCATACTGCAGAAATTTAAGGAGTTGTGCTGCTGATGGAGATGAAGAATAGATAACTGTATCATCTGCAAAAAGATGAAATTGAATGTTTGATAAATTTTCAGAAAGGTTATTTATATAAAGAGAAAAAAGTAATGGCCCTAATATGGAGCCCTGAGGAACTCCTTTGGATACTGGGCAAAAAGAGGGAGAACACCCAGCAACGTGGACACATTGTGTTCTAGCTGACAAGTAATTTGAAGACCAACTTACAACATTTACAGACAGACCAAAAATCTTTAGTCTGTTTACTAAAATGACTCGGTCAACTGTGTCGAAGGCCTTCGACAAGTCAAGAAAAAGAGCAGCGCAGTATTCTTTGCAGTCCATTGCATCATTAATGTCGTTCAACAGTTTAATAGCAGCGGTAATGGTGCTGTGTTGTTTTCTGAATCCTGACTGCTGTTGGTAAAGAACCGAATTTTGTCCAAAAATTCTTTTACTTGTTCACTAATAAAGTTTTCTAGAACTTTTGCTAGAACACACAATTTAGATATGGACCTGTAGTTATTAACATCTGAAGGATCACCTTTTAACAATGGGAAACCATAGGCAGATTTCCATATTGCAGGGATCTCATTGTTCAAAAGGCTGAGATTAAAAATATAAGTTAGTGGTTCTGCTATAAAATCTGCAACCAACTTAAGAAAATAAGGATCAAGCTGATCTGGCCCTGCAGGTTTATTTGGATTCAACAGATTTAAGGTCCTCTGGTCTTCAAAGAAATTTGGAAGAGAAAAGCTGAAGGATTCAGTTTGAGTGGTAAAAGAGAGAGCCTCCTGTTTATTAGGCAGTTTTAAATATGGATGTAAAGATTCAAATAAAGACCTGGAAGAAACAAAAGACTCATTAAAGCAGTTTAGAATTTCACATTTTTCCGTCTTTTACAAAAAAAGCTGGCATCTCATTGGTAGTTTTGTCCCTATAAGAACATGTTATAATTTTTTTTTTAGGATCGTTAAGATGTTCAGTAGTTTTTGAAAGATAAAATTCTGATTTGGCTTTTAATGAAGAAGGCTGAACGATTTCTTAGCTGTCTAAAAATCAGCCAATCTGCCTCAGATTTAAAATCTCTGGCATTCATTTAGGGCCAATTTCATTAAAATCTAAAGTGGACAGTTTGTCACTAAGTGAATTTAAAGCCTCAATAATAGCTGAGGGGGGTCTCTAACAACCTACAATAGGAATAAAATGGTCCTTAAAAAGTTGGAGCTTAAATGCAGGAAAGAAAGAAAGAAACGGTTTAGTAAAAGATTAAAAGATACTGAAGAATAACATGGAATTAGTCTTTTACATAAATTGCAACACTAACACAATGAAAAAAAAAATTGTAGCCCGTTATTGCAACGTCTTTGCCAGTAATTGCTATTGTTAGCCAAGTTTCAGATAATGTAAGAATATCAGTATCCAATGCGTTCACCCAAATTTTTCACTAAGTCCAGTTTAGGAAGAAGATTAGTGACATTTAAATGAATAATACCAAGTCCCAATCTAGCTTTAAATCACAAGGAACATTTAAACATTTGTAATCTGGACCAGGATTAGGCCGTATATATTTCCAGATAAAAGCAGCAAAAGAACAACGAAGCCTTTTTTTAGAAGTATCACAGACTGATTTCTCTTATTGCTCAGTCTCTTTGGGAGGTGAGAGCACAGGGAAATAAACCAGTCATATGGAATAAATAAATGAATTAAATCAGACAGACTGAGATCTGCACTGATGTTCCCTATGAGAGGACTAGAAAATGAGGTTTATCTTGCTCTCCAGACTGTTGTTGTGCCTCACGTGGACAGAGAGCCCAAAGAGATTGGCCTTGCTACACCACACATAATCAAAGTTGCATAATGCTGTAATTTGCATCTGTCAACCATTGTCTGGTTCAGTGTGACTACTCACTGCCTCATTATTCAAGCCAAACAAGTGTGATGTAAAAAAAAATCATTCTTGTCTGCACTCTCATTCAGAAGCCCTGATCCAAACCACAGACTCTCTGGTGTAACTACGTGGAAATCGTTTTTTCGTCCATGCTAAACCAGTAATCAGGCTGCGATTGGAACACAAGGTAGGCTTTTATGGAATTCTTGTGGGCTTGTGTGATGAAAAGTGAACATACTAGAGGCCCTCCATTATAGAGTTGGTGGTTTAGATGATTTTTCCCATTTCTTTGTATTCACTAGAGAAATTGTCTACTCCTGGGTCTGATCTTTGGTGGACATTGAACATGTGCATTTTCTATGCAAATCCTTTATTTTATAAAACTCAAACAAATGGTAAAAAAAAATAAAAAAATTACTTCTTCATGGATCTTCAAATCCAGTTTTTATTTTGCGACTGACGAGAGTGAGTAGCTTTGTGTAATTTACACGCCATAGCAGTTCCTTGCAAACACTTGCTTTGAACAGAAGGTGGTTGTGGCCCTCCGATGACCATGTTGGGGATGTCCTCTCCCTTTATCATCATGCAAACCCAAGAGTAAGAGAACCAGTGTTCAGAGCAATCTGAAGCTTGAGCTTTTGGGTTATAGAGACGGTGTGTACATCAACTGACCTTCTTATTGTAAACATGAACATTCACCACAAAATGTATATACAGTACACTGTGCAGCAGGGGTGTCAAACATATGGGCTGGGGGCTAGAATCTGATCGACAACGACTCAAATCTGGTCCATTTATATTTGCATGGCCTTTGAAAATGTAAAGGAGGGCATAAATGTTGGAACTTTAACTGTATTTCCTTAGTTTTTACAGCTTTTACTATATTCATACCAAAACAAAGTAACTATGTAATAAACAATTAAGTGACAGGAAAGTACTTTTTTCAGTTTCTACCACAGTTTCTTTTCAGAAACAGATTTCTTTCATTACAGCAGCATTTATTTATCATGCAGAAAAACCGAAACTTACAGTTTAAAATAAACGTCTTTTTTAATACATTCAAATATCTCAGTTGTGATTTGGTTCTTGTCAGGGACCAAGCAGTAAGGCATAAAGGACACAGGTGTTTAATTTTAAAAAAGGGGGTTTTATTGACCCAAAAATATGAAAGATAATTAACAAAGCCAAAAAACTTAAACAGGCAGACCAATAAAAGAGGTCAACTCAATAAGCTAAACTCAAAATAACAACTAACGAAACCACAAACAAACATAAGACAAGCTGACCTTCTGAAATGACACACGGGTAACTTAAATACTGGCTTGGCTAAACCAAATGGCACACAAGGGGGGGAAAAAAGGCTGCCATATAACCAACTATCCATCCATCTATTCGCTTCCGCTTATCCTTTTCAGGGTCGCGGGGGGCGCTGGAGCCTATCCCAGCTGTCATAGGGCGAGTATAACCAACTAATACAAAACAATTAAACAAACTTGAAACAACCCCCAGGCAATGAAGCATGTGGTTTTGTCCAATTAGGCTGTCAGCAGTACTTCAGCTCTTCCAGCCCTTTGCCACATCTTTTGCCAACCAGGAAGGAGAAACCAAACCCCAGGTAACTCAAAGAAAGAAAGATATATTAATATAACATAAAACAGAACTTTGACATTGCAGTGTTAATATGTGTGCACGCCATATAAACATTTGAAGGTGTGACAGAAAAGAAAAGAAACAATATATTGGACAATAAGTAGAATATATTTAAAGTAGCGACTGCAAACTTAACTAAAGTGAAGCAACTAGTGTTGAGGTGTGGAGCTTACCCTGTGTGGCTTCCCATCACAGTGCTATATAAATAAAAGTGAACTGGTCTGGCCCTTCATATCAAAGTGGGTTGTGTGTGGTCCACAATGTAAAATGAGTTTGACAGCTCTGCTCCGCAGTACATATACAACATAAAAGAAAATGCCTTAATATATTAGTGACTTTGGCTGAGCTTTAACGTAATTAATTAAATCTGATTGGCAAGTTAATGGCTATTATTGTTGAAGAAGTTAATTTTTTATGCGTCTGCAAGCAAGTACAGCTGCTGAAAAAAAATGTTCATGTGCAACACTAATAGATGGAGAAAGAGCAGAAATGGGAGAAATATTTGAACTTTTTTTCCCCCAAAGGTGAGCACTGCTCAGCAAGTGACATTTGATAAACTTGAAATTTAAAGTTTACATGTGATGTCCTGATACGCTTTACACTTTTTAAAATCATTTATCGGCTTTCTACATCACGTTTTTCGCTAAATTATGTTTTCATGAAACATCTTGCAAAACTAACTGTAGCGCACTAAATGTTGTGTTATTCAAAGGCTGCATGAAAACACCGGGCAGTTTAGTGCAAGCTGAACTGTTAGTTTGCAGTGATGCACGAAGTTGTACTGGTTACATCTCGGTTACTGTTACTTGGTTGCATCCGCGATTGCAGACATCAATTTATTTTGATCGATGAATTTATATTTACTTTCTGAAGTCTGTCTTTCATACTAGCTTTATTGTGTCTATGGGTTGGAAATCAGCCATATAGATCATGAAACATCTGAGTGTATTTTCATGAATTCATTTGGCTAAATCCACAAAGAGCAGTGAATATCCTAGTAGCGGCAAAATGCCGGATCATCCCAGTCTGTACAGGAAATATCACTGGAGGCCACAAAACAGCTTATGTGACTTATTTGTAAGTAGTTCTTTTCACCACGTTACACAGCTACACCCAGTCTAGGGTTCCCCCACCTGCCAAATCCCACTTTAACACCTGCTTACGTTCCTAGCTGCTTTAAAGCCCACTAATTAACACATTTTATTGTGGGTAAGTCTAATTGTGAAAAAAATAAAAGCAACACTCTGACAGGCTGTTAGGTGCTGAACTATTTCTTGGCAGATGACTTTCTGGAGTCATGCCGTCATTGTGAGGTAACCAGTGGAGACTCTGGGAAGTTACTGGTCTGAGCCAAGAAACAGTCTGGCGCATAACCTAATTTGGCTCTGGCTTAGGCCTGAACCCACAGACACAAGCTTTATCAGCCTTCCTATCATCCAACTGTTGATGAAGTTTTTTTTTTTTCTTTTCAAAACCAATGCACCATTGTTTTAATCATGAATTTAAAGCCCACCCTCTTGATGTAGAGCTGAGCTTGTTTCAGTGCAACCAAACTCACTCGCCCCACTCCACCCTTGGCTTTCATGGATCGCGTCATAACTCATTAACCAGCGTAAATTAAAGCTAGAAATTTGGTGTTCTTTTTCTGACAGTGGCCTCAAAAACAAATTCTCACACTTCTGATTTTGTTGTTCTACAAGCAAACTGTTGCGCAATAGGCTTATGTAATACGTATCCAGAAGATTCTGTATTGCTCATTTAAGTTCTCTGAAGTGACGTGCTACCTCTCTGTGACCCACATAAAGGCAAGCCTTACCGTGCCAGACTACTGTGGTCACCCCTGGGTTTCGTAACAAGGTTCGAACAGTCTGTTTTTCCCCTGTTCCCTATGGGGGAAAACTATTGCATAATCGCGTGTCTGCATTTGCAGGCCTGTGTGGCGGTGCTTTCTCCTGTCATTGTGTTATTTAGGAGCCACAGTGCAGCTTCGAAACATCCAATCTAGCCATCCATCTCCCCGCCACTCCTGCACCACCTCACCGTGGCTGTTACACAATGTCCAGCTGTGGAGCACAGCAGTGTGTTGGGAGACATCTGCGCCTCTCCTCCTGCAAAATCCCCTCATCACATGGTTTTGTTTACGCATAGCTGCTTTCAATATCCCAGCGATGTGAACAAAAGAAAAAAAAAAAACACAAGGGGAACACACAAACTCTGTCCAAATGACACAAGGAAATACAGTCACAGGAAATGCATTCGCCACCAACTCTGCCCCAAGCCCACAGTGGCTTGTGCTGCATGCAAACCAGGATGGATGAGCCTGTTGCTCTGTCATATCACCAATTATGGCAGCGGCACGGAATCCTCACGGTATCTCATTGCTTCCCATTTTCCTCACATTGTCTGTGTCGAAGCAGTCACTGCGGTGTACCCAAACAGTATCTGGAATGTCTGCGGTAACAGAACTGGGAAGCACCGTCTCCTTTTGATCTTTAGCAGGGAGGTAGATGCTAAGTCATGTGTGAGGCAGCAGGTCTGGTAAGAGTTTGGCTGTGAGCTAGTTGGCAACGTTTCTGGTTTGCGGGCTAGCGATCCAGGCTGGCCCCAGACATTTGTTGGCAGACCCGAGGCTGTAATGAAACCACCCAGAGTGTTTTGGCTCTCGCAGCCAGACTTCTGCTCTCAGTGTTCCTGCGACACTAGAGTCTCATCTTCAAACGTGTAGAGACCCTGTAATGCTCCACAGAGCTGTAACAGCCCACGACAAGTAACAATAATGTTTACCGTGTTTTATTTTTGATGTCCTGTATGCATCTGTTTTACAGATTTTCAGACGATTACACATTATGTTTAAACGGATTACTTTTAATAATAAGTACACAATCCACATAATGACATCATTAAGTTAGAAACACATGTTTTAAAGAAGAATTGTCTTTACACAGCGATGCATGTACAAATGTTTCTAGTGTTTTAATTAGAAAAAAGTGAGGCTTGGTTCAGGATAAATCTACTCTGGTCACTACACTGTATCACCGGTGCTAAACAGTATTGACAAAGGCAAACCCCTGTAGTTTCAGTAATCCCCTGAATCTGGTGACCTATCATCTAATCTGAGACTTTATGTAAGGGATAATCTCAACTTTACTTTTGTTTGACTATGGCGTTACTTTATAGTTGCCAGTATCTTAAATGTAGAATGTATAGAGTAAAAACAGGGATATTCTGCAGAATTCATTTACCCCTTTAAAGGCTTATACAAGTACCCGCCCTCCCAGTACGGTATCTTTGTGATCCATCACTCCAACTCCTTGTGAAGACACCACACCAGTGTCTGTCCCACACCTGTCATGGACACCACACGGAAGCCAATCTTCTCCAGCTTGTCCAGCACCAGGCGAGGCGGGTCATCCACGTGATACTCGGAACTGAAACAAGCATAAACAAAGCAATTCTGCTTTCCACAGATGTGGGGATTTCTGCATCTCTCAGTAAACTCCTCTTGGAAAATAGAGTGCTGTTAATTGTTCTAGTGCTTGTTCACTTCCTTCCACACCTTGTTTCATTTGAATCAGATTGCCAGTGGCAACACCTCCCTGATCTGTATTCCATCACCTTGAACGGTTTACTCCAAATCTGCAAGGCAGCAGCTTTCCTCCCCCCTCCCCAACCACACTGAAGCCTTTTCTTCTATACGACCCGATTTCAGCTCTGCTGTCAACATGTACATGTTAACTGCCAAAATGTACAAAGCATCAGTTTTAAGTGCCTAAATATGGATATGCTGCCCACTGTGAGCAAATTTACAGTAGACTTGGAAATAAAGTCTGCACGTCTGTGTGCAGCTAAAGATCAGAATGGAGGCAATGGTTAAATCTTACCCATTTACAATCACTGATAAAAATTGTTTCACAAAAATTATTGAATCAGGAGCAAAATCCTGTCAATCTTTGTAAGAGACATCAGCCTCATGGTGCTTAAAAGCTTGAGCTGAGATAGGCTTATAAAACTTAACCATTTATCCTTGGGTGTTTCACATGGTAGCTCTGAGGTCAAACAGTGCAATTTAAGAAAAATGAAAACAGAAAAACGCTGCAAAGACCCTCAACTAAAGTGTTTTTTGGGAGACAATAAGGTGAAGGATCAGCTACAGTAAATGGCTAATAGCAAACATCTATGGTTTATATAAATCATGTGATTAAAATCACACAGTGCCTTGCGTCTTCCTCCTGCTATTCCATGGTGTTACCGTCACCCCAAAAGCACTTCCGTTCTGATTTATTCAACTTCCGTTGTGTTTTAGCTGCAAAAGATTTCACCTCTCAGGGCCATCATAACACGCTTCCCACATTTGACCTATATAGCTCCCATGATTACTGACTTAGGTACTCACAAATTGTTCCCCAGCATAGTCGTTTTCCTCGCTCCCAGGTAATTCATGACCACTGGATCCGAAAATTCATCCCCCACATTTGTCGGACCGTTCTCCTGCAAGGCAGCATTAAGTGTATTACCCACACAGCTTAGAACTTACTCTAGAAATATTGGGGGGAGACAGCATCCCTAAAAAAATTGTCTGTACAGCTCTCACTGATTGCACCTGCAGCCCTCTGGCAGGTGCACATGATAATCTCCAATATCTGAACATGCTAAAAATAGATGATCCAATATACTTAAAGGGTACTGGAGGAATTAGGCTGCTGGAGTCGTGGAGACATCAAAATGAACATGCGCAAACAAGAGGCCGACAACTGAGCAACATGTGTTTTTAATTGACGTGGCACACACACATACAAAAAGGTCCCACGCACGCTTCTCGCGTCTTTTGTAACCATAACTTTTTTCCCCCCAGCGTGCCGAATATTACCGGCCATTGCATAACCAACCTTGGCTGATCAGTAGGCTAGTGTGCGCGCTGTTTGCAGTCAAATAAACACATCTGCGAGTCAAACGCGCCTCCCCCGACAGGATGATGGGAGTCGTTTACGTATGCAAGATACACACCAGTCGAATCTGTGTGCTGACGAACATGTACGGCATCCCGCTCGCTAGCTTTGCTCCGGTATTCCCCCAGGAGTGACTGAAAGAGGTGTCCTCACAGATAAACGGTGCCCTCTTCAACTCGAGCTCCAGCTGACTGCGCTTAGCGGAATGCGGAAACACCCACCGCGACGAGCCAATCACAGAACCCCTCTCAGCATCTGTCAACAGCCCGCTCTGCACAGGGTCTTGTTCAACTGGGATCGCTGGTTTGTTGATATGAGAAACGCGGGGCAATGTGCATGTACGAGAAGGAAATGTTAATTTATAGTTTCATTTAACTAAGTCATTTTTTATTCTTCCAGTGCGAAAGTTGACTTTAAAATCTCATCATTCTTTGGATGGGAATTTATTTAATAAGCTACACATTTATTAAATTACATTTCAGCCACAACCAATTGTGCTACACATTTTCTTTCATTTTCAGGCAACTTACTGCAAGTGGAAAGAAATGCAATTTCAGTTTCCGTGGTCGCTGTCGTACAGTCTGCTCTATGTATTTGCATGTATTTGTTTAATGCATGTATTATATTAAACCTGCACTGTCTAGAATTCTCTCCTTCCCAGAGATTTATTAATTTCCTCCTGAGTTCGGTAATAATAACTCTGGATCACTCTTGTGACTGGGAGGGAAATGAAAGGCACAGACCAAAGGAAAGCAACAATGGTGGGAACTCCGATAAGATCAGTAATATGAATGTAATGTCCTGTGGATGCCAGAAAAGCCTGGTGGACTCTCAGTTAGGCTTTGCATGTCATGGTCAGTGGGAACAGTAATTTAAAGCCTGATCGCTGCTTAATAATATTGTGATGGTAGGCAGACGTGCATCCAGGCAAACCAGATTCAGAAATGTCCTGTGGTGCAATCAGTTTTGAAGGCATAAATCGAACCAAAGTGGTTTACCATCAAATCAAATATGTTTTTAAGATTGGGTCGTGTATTTGTCTTAAATTTAATACGTCGTTAGCAGTCTGAATTGACAGTGTTAAATGGCTTCTGACATTATACAGAGCCTTTAATGTGCATCTGCTTGATTCAGACTGGCATCTGTGAGTGGTGGGGACTGCTGAGAAGAGCTGACCTCTACTGGCTTCTGAGATCAGTGAAATTCATTTCCTATTTGTTTTATTTTCATTTCTTTTCATTAACAAGTTAATTGTTTTGTATTCAGTAAAATCAGCTTCAGTTTGGATCATCTGCACTACTCCTAGACATCAAAAAGAAACCAGCTGAGGTGGTTCAGCCCAGGGGACTCAGGGATCCCTCTTGGGTGTCTTCTGGGTGAGGTGTTCCAGGGATGTCCTACCGGGAGAAGGCCACTCTAAACAGATTATATCGCTCAGCCTGGCCTGGCAACACCTCAGCGTTCCCCTGGATTACCCAGAGGAGGTAGCTGGGAAGAGAGAGGTCTGAGATTCTCTGATTAGGCTGCTGCCCCAAAGCCTGACCTGAGATAAGTGCAAAAAGATGGATGGACGGATGTGATACAAAATGAAAGAAACAAGTCTTCACCATTAAACCAATGAGATCTGCTGCAGGAGAGAAAACAGGAAGGCAGCAGAGTTATTGCAGAGGCTCCAAAAACAAAGCAGAGACCCCCTTCTTGCCAAGAAGAACCCTCTCTCTGCAAGCATGTTCCTATGCACTGAGACACTTCCTGTGCTCCTGCAGCGTCTTCCTGCACTCGCTCATCTGCTGCTGGTTAATAGAGTCCAGGGTCAACTCCTCTCTGACCCTGTGGTGACAGTGGAGCACATCCCTGGTGGGTCCACGGGAAGCAGCGTGATCTTTTGATGAGGTCTCTGCCTTAGCCTCTCTCAGCTGAAGTGTGACTGCCTGCTGCCGGAACGCTTCCATCAAAGCTCCTTTTCTCTACACAACAGTCATAAAAATACAACCAAGAAACACAACTGTGCTCAAGTTGAGTCTCGGCCTGTTTACAACATATGATATTGAAAACAGAAACAGACATCAATTAAATTCAAATAAATAAGCTTCATGTCTTGTACGTGCAATCCGGCCGTTGTGTCGGACATCCCACTCGCAATATCAAGCTTCACATGATCAATGCGTTTGATGGATTTACTTGCTGTGAATAGGCGTGGGCGAGAAATTTGCCCTGAAAGGGTTGCGCTGCTAAAGCGATCGCTCTAAATCACTGAGTGGGAACTGAATAGGAATGAATTATACAGCAGACAGTGTATGCATTTCATGATTTACTGTAGGTGTGTGGTGCTGGGGTTATTATTCCACTATTCAGCTGAGAGATTTAAACTGTGGGAGATTGCAGACAACAGGCACCTCTGACAGACTGGGTGCTAGGCTTGAGCACAGCGTAGGTTTACATTTGTTTAATTGTGATGAATCACTGCATTGTGAGGCCATATACTTTTTTTCTTTAGAGCTTCATAATCGAGTGCCTGCAACTGCCTTGTGTAGCCTGTTTCTCCTCCAAGGAGCCTCGCGGTCCCTCTTTTGCAAGGAGATACATCACTGACCTCCTTTTTCTTTGCTTTTTTCCAGATTTCACCGTGCAGCTTACATAAAGCATCTCCGTGCTGCAGCGATATTACCCGACAGCAAGGTTCAGCTCTTTCCTCCTCCTCCTCTTCCACCACCTCCTCCTCTCTGTTTTCACCTCACCTCACCTCCTACTTTGAAATGCTGCGCTCACTGATAGATGACACAGCCGGCATAGCGTTATGAAACATGTGCGAGCGTGGTCACCGGGTTAACATTTTGCTGAGAAACACCAGGATGCGGTTTAGGCGGTTCTGCGTACTGAAAAGGAGGTTTTGTTTAGGGAGACTTTCTCCCAGTGATGAAGAAAAATGTCATCAAATATTTGGAGCAGCGTTTTCTCACACACTGTCTTTTCTCTCGTCACCTCAATTTAGGGCTTGATTTTGTGCGAGAGGCATGTCCCTTTGGGTTACCACAAATGGGATTGATTGGGCTACTAGTAACAGGAAACAACACGATGTGCAATAAACAGAGGGGAACAGAGAAGAACTTTACGAGGTCTTGAATGCATCTATCAAGCTATCAAGACTTTTTCTCTGGTCTATTCTGTGTTTCATTCTGAGGATTTGTAACCCCGACAGCCATCATTTAGCTGGAATATTTGTCTCTTTTTAATTTAGATTGTTGATGCTGTGAAAAAAGACAGAACAGTGATTTGCTTAAAATGACCTGGGACATGTCTCAGTTTATCTTAAATGTTCCAAGAACAGCAGTCTGAGATTGAAATCCTTTGGGATTTATAAGTAACTGAGCGGCTGCGCACCATTTACTGTTTGACAACATGATTAAAACACTTCCAAGCATGCCTCAGTCCTTAGTAAACCTCAGAGTTAAAGACTTACTGCAAATAAAGTCATAGTCGAGGGTTAAAGATGATTTCTCGGTCTCAAAATACTACTTTGACTACTCAGCCGGAATGTTGATGACATGTCTCCTTCTAAAGTCTGAAACTTAACAGGATTTATTGTTACAAGATGTTAATCTGTTTGGAAAGTGCCATATAAAGACAGGGTGAATGAAATGGTAAGTGTGATGGCTAATTGAACAGGGAGAGGAATGACAGCATGGATGTGTAGCAATAGGACTGATTCAAATCTCGATTCTCATCAGGCCTGTGGTCATTGGAATGTTTTGTATTATATGCCGCAGCATGTGGTTGCTGTTTATGCACAAGTCCGGCAGAAGTAATCTGCTCTGTGTATCTTACAGCTTCGGTACACAAGGGATGGCTTCTCTTAGAATAACTACCATGACAACGAGTTGGGCAAAAGCAAAGGGACAGCTTGGCTTTGTTTAATCCATAACGACGACAGAAAGACAGGATATTGTACCCTTCATTGTGCAAAGATTGCTGGTTTCCATTAAAATATGGTCGTAACAGCTGTGTAGTGTGATGTGTTATTATAATGACATGCCATGCTGGGCAGCAGTGACTACAGCTTTAGATCACATCAGTGATCAGAAGGCGATATGACGAGTTTATGACTTTTAAACATTTTTTAGTGACGCTTAACTTGTGCTTGTAATTTGTTAAAACTGTTGCACACAGTACCAGTTAATCTCAGCAGGATTTTCCTGTAATAAATCAGCAGGTCCTTACGATGAAGAGCACACACGTCTGTTATATATCACATTTGGTGATAGCTGTATGGATAAACACTTTGTATCTACAACCCCAATGCCACAAAAGTTAGGATGCTCTGTAAAATGTAAGTGCAAGGATTTGGAAATCTCATTAACCTATTTTGTTTTATTCGCAATGGAGCATAGAAACCATATCAAGTGTTTACACAAAATGAGGTCATTTTGGATTGGGTGGTAGCAACATGTCTCAAAGAGGTTTAGACAGGGTTCATGTTTACCATTGTGCAGCATCGCCTCTTTTAACAACAGTCTATAAATGTCTGTGAAGTGAGGAGACCAGCTGCTGGACTTTTGGGAGACGAATGCCGTGTGATTCTTGTCTGATAAAGGATTCTAGATGTTCAGCTGTCCTGGTCTTCCTTGTTGCATTTTTTATGTAATGAAAAGTTAACTTGACTTCTTTAAGTTTGTGAAGATGTTTCACCTCTCATCCATGAGGCCTCTTAGACGTGAGCTCGATGCTCTCAGCAGGTGAAAGATCTGGACTACAGAAAGGCCGGTTAAGTACCCAGACTCTTGTAATAAATGCATGGATAAGCATTATCTTGCTGAAATAAAGCCTGGCCTGAAAAGTATATCAACTGGATGGGAGCACATGTTGCTCTAAAACCTGTTTATACCGTTCACTTGCCTTTTCAGATATGTAAGTTGCCAGTTCCATAGGCACTAATGCGCCCCTATGCTATCAGGATCCTGTCATGTTTCGGCTGTGTGGCAGGCAGGGACTGGACCCAAACGCAAACTCACTGGAGACAGGATTGAACTCAAAAGGGCAGCTTTTATTGCTGAACACAAAAACTCTACAAAATCTAAACTGGGAAGACTAACAAAACACACAGCATGAGGGAGACTACAACACTGACAAAGCGCAACACAGGGCTTAAATACACAGAGGGATAACGAGGGAACGAGACACAGAAGGAGAGCACAGCTGGGAGTAATCAGGCTGGACGAGACAAGGGAAGCAAAACTAGAAACAGTGACATGAGACACGGACCTTCAAAGTAAAACAGGAAACACACTGACTGAATTCTAAACATGCAAACTTAACAGCAACTGGGGAGACAGAACATAGGAACCTGAAACATGGTACAAAAACGTCACAGTGGACATAACATGGAACACAGGGAAGCCATATGACAAAGCCAAAGAACTAAACCTATGATAAGCAAAACTGAGACCTAGGGAAACAAGAAACAGTACAACAAAGGACTCAAAACATAATCCATAATATAAAAACGAGATCTCTTCAAAATAAAATAGGAAACATAATGAGACGCAGACATGACAACCAGAACTTGACAACGTAAGACACAGACATGAAACACATGAAGAGCAGGGGAGACTTAACATGGGTTGGAAACACAAGGGGGAACTAATAAGCAAATGAACATAGGAGGCCTAATGAGCTTAAACATACTATAAACATCAAAATGAACTAAAACTCAAAACACTGTGTAACAGTAGCTATTGTAATGCAGTGTATCACCACATGGCGGCGCCTCCTGTCTCACGACTGGTGTCACCCCCTTTTTGTTCTTCTTCGCACTCCTCCTGTAATGGATGCTCCCGTGTGTACGCGGACTAGTGTGCTCTTTAGTAATGTGTGGTAGAGGTAGCACTTTTATTTTTGATATTGTAAATAAATGAGTACTTTTTGGAAAGTCAGAAGCTGTTGCTCATTCGCTATCCACCTGCACACCTCCGCGGCTGGCTTCATCTCCACCGCACGTTACAACTGGGTCATAAGACCCAGGATCGTGACAGATCCAAGCTTTTGAACTGCAACTTCTGACCACAGAACAGTTTTCTACTTTGCGTCAGCACATTTTAAATGAGCTTTGGCCCAGAGAAGACAGAAAGGCCTCTGGATTTAAATGTGGCTTTCTCTTTGCAATGATAAAACTTGCATTTGTGCATGGCATGGCAAATTGTGTTTACCATGCCATCGGAGCTCATACAGTAATTTCTGTGACAGACTCTTATCTGTTTTTAATGGAGTACCCCCTGAGGGCCCAAAGATCACGGGTATGCAATATTGATTTTTGGCCCATGCTCACAGACATTTCTCCAGGTTCTCCAAATATTTTGATCATATTATGTCCTTAAGAAACTCTTCTATTCTACAATGCTCTTTAGATACTTAATCGTCAATGTACTGACCTGTTACCATTTAACCAAAGTAGCTGAAAAATGTTTCTGCAACTGTTTCTTTTTGCTTCTTTTTGCTTATCCTACCTTTTGTTTTTCACCCTGCCCCAACTTTGCTAAGATGCGTTGGTGCAATTAATTTCAAAACAGGCAAAAACTTTCATGAAATGGTAAAATGTCTCTCTTTAAACATTTGATTGGTTTTCTTTGCTCTGCTGTGGTAGATACTAAAGTAGTCTTTAATATTATAGTCTGCGATCAACATTACAATAAGAGAACAACTTAAATAGATGTGTCCTCTACTTGCCCTGGCTACACAGGAAGAAAGACAACGCCAGACAATGAGAGAAGATGATGTGACAATGATGTCATGATATTTCTCATTCTGATCAAGGCCAAACGTCTTAAGGGATTTTCTTGCTGTACGTGATGTCCATCATCCTTCACATGAGAAACAAAATTTTCAGATGTGGAGCTGCAGGTGTGGAATTCAAATCATGTAAAAAATAAAAACAAAAAACCCCACAAACGCAAACTCCACCAGCAACTAGCTATTACCAGGATCATTGCAAAACACCACTTTGCCACACAATGACAATAAATTACCATCTGGCACCATGATTTTATTGTCTTGTTTTGACAGATTACAAGTAAATTACCATCTCGGGTCTGAATCCATTGATAGATCACATCCTGGGTCCCATCATTTAACACGTTTACTGGGTTTGGGGTACTTTAAAGCTGATCTGACTATCGTGAGTAAGTCAGTGGGATTTCTTGGAAACAGACAGAATGTAGACACACACATACAGGCACACACACAGACTGTCATGGTTTTACAAGATGATAGATGAAGCTGAAGGCAGAAAGTCACATTCTTAAATGTAGTGTGGTTGTGATGGTTGCTGTGCTCCCAGACCAATAGCTCACTGACACTTATCTAATTCATAATTTGCTGCTTTATTGCAACCTTCAGCTGAAGCACAAAGTCACAAGGGAAACAGGGACAGCAAAAACACACACACACACTCACATGAAAAAATATACTGTGTGGCTCGTATGTTCTGTCTCCGTCTCTCACTTGATTAAACTGAGTGGGAGGTTGAGTAATGAGGCTTGACATGTAATCCAGGCCTCTTTTTCTTATCTTTGGTTGTTCCCTCATACTCCTTCATCCCACCTCTAACCACTTCAGGGAAAAGTCTGGTTTGTCTTCAGCACTCCTTTGTGCACTTTAAACCACACACTGCATTCCACAACAGTCAGCTCTTCCTCAAGTCTGACCAGCAGTGTCTGTCATTTTATCTTAGTGCTGAGATTGAGATTGAGAGAAAGTGTCTGCTACACAATGAAATTCCACAGTGGAACGGGAAATATAGTGCACATGGCAAAGGCAGTTTTTAAATACCTATTAAAATGGGAGCAGTGAGTGAACAAGAGGGGATTTGGCAAAACCACTGGTGTCGTAAACGTCTGATAGCTTCTATGCTGAGGAGCAAGTGAACATTTTGTACTTGAAGTTGATGTGTTAGAAGCAGAAAAAATGGGCACGCATGAGGATTTGAGCAAGTTTGACAAGGGCCAAACTGTGATGGCTAGATGACTGAGTCAGTGCACCTCCAAAACTGCAGCTCTTGTGGAGTGTTCCTGATCTGCAGTGGTCGAGATCTTTCAAAAGTGGTCCAAAGAAGGAACAGCCCATATAGCAACTGACTTCTGGCATGGTAAGTGGGATATCATCCAGATATGGCCCAGATCTGGCCCACACAATGTGCTTACACATGGTCCACATACCGCAAAGAATGACGGCCCTTTGGTGGCCCAGATCTGGTTTGCCAGAGGTGGCCCACACATGGGCCAGCACAAGGCCAGTTGCAGACACACTGCTGGCCCAGAACAGTTTCAGGTCTGGCCTCAGATGCCAGCCTAATGTGTACCTTAATCAAGCCATGTAACAACATTCTTTGTGCTCCGCGCGGACAGAACGGCAGAGTCGAACAAAACCAAAGGTGGGGGAG
This sequence comes from Astatotilapia calliptera, assembly GCF_964374335.1. Lineage (NCBI taxonomy): Eukaryota > Metazoa > Chordata > Actinopteri > Cichliformes > Cichlidae > Astatotilapia > Astatotilapia calliptera. The sequence goes on along the minus strand of NC_137440.1, from coordinate 31,789,399 downwards.
TGTGTTTCATGATAAACAGAAAGTGGTGTGATGCCAGGAGCATTTCTACTCTCTCCAGCGGCTGCTCGCCACATCTGGAGTTCCTGAGCATTAAGTGCCGCCCTTTCTATCTGCCCCGTGAGTTCACCTCAGTCATCGCCACGGCGGTCTACATCCCACCCCAAGCGGACACAGGTATGGCTTTGTCCGAATTACATGATGTGCTGAGCTCGCTTCAAAACAAGGACCCGGGCGCAGCCCTCATTGTAGCAGGAGACTTTAACAAAGCGAACCTCAGACAAGTCATGCCAAACTTTTACCAGCATGTCTCGTGTCCAACGAGAGGGGATCGGATTTTGGATCACTGCTACACGCCATACAAGCAGGGCTACAAAGCGGTCTCACACCCGTCTTTTGGGAAGTCTGACCACAACGCCATCTTCCTCATCCCCCAGTATAAACAAAGCATACGGAGGGAAGACGTGACCACGAAGGAAGTAAAACGGTGGACTGCCCAATCAGAAGCTACGCTACAGGACGCACTCAACGACGTAGACTGGGACATGTTCAGAGCATGCGCAGTCGACATCAACGAGTTTACGGAAGTAGCAGTATGCTTCGTCAACATGCTAGCGGAGGAGATTATCCCCACTGCGAGAGTCACCACATTCCCAAACCAGAAACTGTGGATGGACAGATCGATCCGCACTGCAGTAAACGCCAGGACCGCCTCCTACAACGCGGGTCTCGCCACTGGCGATATGAGCGCCTACAAAGTGGCCTCATACGGCGTGCGGCGCGCGGTGAGAGATGCCAAACGCCGGTACCGGGAACGTGTGGAGTCCCGCTTCCACCAGGGCGACACACGGAGTATGTGGCACGGACTACGCACCATTACGGACTACAAAGCCAGGGACACTGCGCCGATCAACGCCGACTCTGCATTCACCAACGAGCTGAATCGGTTCTACGCCCGTTTCGAGGTTAGCCAGGCGGCTAATGCTATCTACCGCCTGACTACCGAGGACAGTGACGCCATCAGCGAGAGACCGGTGACCAGCATCGCGGAGCATGACGTCCGAGCGGCACTGAGGAGAGTGAACACAAGGAAAGCGGCGGGGCCAGACGGCATCACCGGCCGTCTGCTGCGCTGCTGTGCTGACCAGCTAGCAGGTGTGTTCACTTACATCTTCAACGAGTCCCTGGCGAAGTCTGTGGTCCCCACATGCTTCAAAAGATCCACCATCATCCCTGTGCCCAAGAACACTGGCAGAACTCAGGTGGTGAGGGTGGGCAGGTGCTTCTCCAACAGCATCACCATCAACACAGGAGCACCTCAGGGATGTGTCCTCTCGCCACTGCTCTACTCCCTCTACACTTCAGACTGTGTGGCCACCCACGGCTCCAACACCATTGTGAAGTTTGCTGACGACACAGTGGTGTTGGGTGCCATCTCCAACAACGATGAGGCGGCCTACATGGATGAAGTGAAGAATCTGGCATCATGGTGCCAGGACAACCACCTCCAGCTGAACGTCAGCAAGACCAAGGAGCTGGTGGTGGACTTCAGAAGGGGTCAGCACAGAGACTACAAGCCCATCATCATCAATGGAGCTCCAGTGGAGAGGGTGCAGTCCTTCAAGTATCTTGGTGTCCACATCTCCTCAGACCTGACATGGGCTGCCCACATTCAGGTCCAGACCAAAAAGGCTAGGCAGCGCCTGTATCACCTACGACAACTGAGGAAGTTCAGGGTCTCTCCAAAGATCCTCAGGATTTTCTATACAGGCGCTGTGGAGAGCATCCTCACACAGAACATGACATCGTGGTTTGGGAACAGCTGTGTGAAGGACCAAAAAGCTCTCCAGAGAGTGATCCGTACAGCAGAACGCTGCTGCAGGATTGCTCTCCCCCCGCTTCAGGACACCTACACCAGGAGATGCCGGACTAGAGCAGCGCAGATACTGAAGGACCCGTCCCATCCTGGCAACAAACTGTTCCAACTTCTGCAATCTGGTAGAAGGTTCCGCATCTTCCGGGCAAGGACAGAGAGACTCAAGAGGAGCTTCTATCCCCAAGCCATCCGTGCTCTAAACACACACACCCGCCCTCTCACATCATCTATAATTGACTGAGTCAGGACTCTTCCAGACACTAAACCAAGGCACAATGTACATTTCAATTCCTTTAATTTTAAATATGTTTATATTGTCTATCCTGTAAAATAGTCAGATGTCTATTCATATTAATGTACAGAATTCACCTGCTTGCTGCTACTACTGCACATTCACCCAGTGTATATACTATATGTATGTATATATATATATATATATAATGTTCTTCCTCTACCCCCCCCCCAATTTTTGCACATGTCGAGGAGCGTGTCAGGCTACATTTCACTGTATGTTATACTTGTATAACTATGCATGTGACAAATAAAGAACCTTGAACATGTGCCGGAACAGGACGAAACTCTGTTGAGCCAGTGAAGGGACTGATTCTTATGCAGCACTTTTCTGCTCTCCCAAATCACTCTATACAACATTCGCCCAATCACACAGTTTCTCTAAACTCAGCGCTTCCTAACTACATTCATACACTCTTGCAGACTGGAGGAGCCAGGGATCGAACCACTAACCGTCCGATCAGTAGGCGACCTGCTCTACCTCCTGTGCTACAGCCACCTGGTGGTAAATATGAGTAAACCCTCAAAAGGTTTTGGATAAAGTGTACACTCACAAACCTGTCAAGCCTGCATTTGAAACGTTGGCTACCATAGCAGTATAACTAAACTAAAGTAGAAAAATAGGAACATAAATAGTGCCATCACTGCCAGACCTGACATCGGGTTGACACACACCCTGTCATGACACCAGTCGGTCAGAAGTGCCAGCTTGATGCCGGATCTGGGCCAGACCTGTTTTCTGTGAGCTTGGGCCACATAAACCAAACCAAAACCGAGCCAGATATGGCATGCCATCACATAAACTGTACCATCCTTCAACAGGCCTGGCCCATATCTGGATGACATACCACTTAGCATGCCAGAAGTCAGCCAGCAGTGCCGGCTTGACAGCAGATCAGGGCCAGACCCGTCTGCTATGTGGGAGTGATGAACCATTGACAGAGTCATGGGCTGCCATTGTCACTGATGCCTCCTGTCCACTGTCGAAAGGACCAACAATGGGTGCGTGAGCATCAGAACTGGAACATGGAGCATTGTAGGCAATGGAAGAAGAACCTGCATGGATAGCCGGATGATTTGCCGAAAAGCAGAAATGGTTCAGGAACGGTTTGAGGAACTCCACAATGAGTTTGAGGTGGCCCAGCTCTCAATCCAATTAAGCATCTAAGAAAAGCTCTGGACAAACAAGATCAATCCATGGAGGACCTACCTTGCAACTTACAGGACTTTAAGGATCTATTGCTAACGTGCCAGATACCACAGGACATCTTCAGGGGTGTACGGGGGTCCATGCCTCGATGGGTTAGGGATGTTCTGGCAGCAGAAAGAGGACCAGCAAAAAATAAGGAGGGGCTCATAATGTGTAAATTAGCATATTTGATCCCAAACCAGATCGTCACCTTAAAGAAATACTTTTAAGTGCATAAAACTAATCAGTGGGATAAAGTGAAAGTAACAAAAACAAGTGCCACAGTTGGACGCTTGTGTGTATCTCTATGACAACAGAAACAGCATCTGATGGATAATCGGTATTTGACACCATGGGAGGACAGATTAAAGAATCATAGCGAGTCACTTGAGGTGGTTCATTGCTTTATTCATTTTTCCTATAATCAGAGAGTCATTTATTACACTTAGACAGCAACTTTGTTAGCACTCACAGCTGTGGACATCACATGGGTGTTCCTTCTACGCTGGGACACAGGGGATGACAGAGGTAGGAGGATAGAAAATCCGCCTAATTATTTCCAGTATCAGACTTTAAATGAGGCACATTGTGGTATCTGAGTTTCTGTTTAGCAACTCTAGTCATCTGGCCAAGATATAGACTTTTTGCAGTTTGCCAAGCTGAACATGTCATGCACTGTAAAGTAAAACCAGTCAAATTGTCCCGTTTAATCAGAGAAATTGGGAAAAATAATTCAACATATACCTGCTCTGTCATCTAACCACAGTCTGGGGATGTCTTTCTGCTTAGTCGAACCACGATTTACTCATCTGTATATATTGCTTTGGCATTGATTTCCCCAGTGCCTCAGTGCCAAGACAGGATACTAAAACAGTTGACAAAGATGTGTTCAAGATGACCTCAGAAAGATTAGTACACTGTGTTATTCTCTTTCGTGCTGAGTTTTCCTGTGGAGTTCCAGGAAAGAGGAGCTTGTCTGGGAGCAGTTGTACCGCTGACTCAAAGCCACAGAGGCTCCCCTTTCCCCTCTCTGCGTCCCTCCATCCCATTGCCTCCCTGCCTTCATTCAATCCTTCCTCTCCTTCTAACCCGACTCTCCATTTCTCTGCCTGCATCCATTCTTGCCATTTTTAATCCCCCTCCCTCACATCACTGCTTTCATGGGCTGCTTCCCATCTTCCCCCTTTTGTCTCAGTGCGCACTCCAAATGCACCAGCCTGGGGTGAGGAGCTGTTTCTTATTCCATGTCAGAGTGATTCCAACTGGGCCACAGCCTAATGAATCATTTCCTGAAAGATACAGTGAGAAAATCACTTTCAGAGTTTGGAGAGAGAGCAATCGATGCAACATGAATCTCATATGCCCCGCTCCTTTCTTTATCCCCATGACTCTGTGGTGGAACCAGGCACAGTCTGCACACACGTGTGCGCACAATGGGTCACACACGCACACAGCACACGCAGGGCCGCTGTGCGCCTCTTGCTTTATTCTTTATTTTACAGGCCGCTACTTAGGCTCCACGAAGCCACAAGCTTGATTAAAATGGTTTTAGCCAAATGAACATATGGATATCAGATGCTCTGCCCTCTGCGTCTCACTGCATCGTCTTTCCCATCCTTCCCCTGTTCCACAGGAACAAACTCATTCGCATAATTAATTCTCAATCCGCACTGCCACTCATCATATATTTGTATACCTTTATGCAAGCTTGCAGACCTTTTCAAGAGTGTTCACACGCACACACTACGCATAAAATCTACTTTGGCTGCTCCAGTCTGATACACATTCGTACATAGCCTGCTCTCTGTCACGTACCATCTCCCTGTGGGTTTCTGGACCTCCTTGCTGCTCAAGCTGTGCGACTTGGCAGCAAATACCGCTGCACAGAAAATGGCACCCAGGAGGCTGAGTGTGTGTCTATAAGCGAGAAAGAGGAGAAAGGCAGCAACAGATGTAACGCATGCACTGCCGGACGCCGTGTATACAGTATGTTTTCACACAAGGGTGAATGCGGGAGCATGTTTTCTTTTTTCAAGAAGATGGTAAGCACCATTAAACAGGATGCTTAATATCCCTGTGCAACCAGACTCTGATCCCCTGCTCAAAGGAAACACTCCTACAACTCAAATGTTCCCTCTTGGCTTTTCAGATTTTCATTTCTGTGCTGCATGGCACGTCTCGCCTTGTCTCATCTACCTTCTATATACTTCATTTGACCCTCTTTCCCCTCTGCTACTATGGTTTCCCCTTTGCCCCCTTGGGTTGTTTGGCTTGGCCGCTCGCCCAGATTAGTACACATTCTGTCCCTCAGCCATCACAGTCATTTGGAAGGACTATTTTCCTTCATGCATGTTCAGCGTTCCCCTCTAAAGTTCCAGCGTTTACTCCCCCTTGTACTCCTTGTACCACTCCATTAAACAGAGGTCTCTGGCAGCTTGGAAAAGGAATGAGCCAAAAAAAGAACATGCCACATGGAAAGCTTTATCTGTATACTCCCAACACTTATCTGAGGGGGATGTCACAAGCTCATCCAGAAAACTGGGAAAGAGCAGCAGCTCCCTCCTTTCCCACATCAGTGACATTTAGGATAAAGCAGTGGTTCTGTTTTGTTTTGGCCCAAAATTCCTATTTTAAATGCTAATGTTGGATAATTGCACACAATATTTTCATTTTGAGCTATTTGACCACATCAGATGGCATGTGATAGCTAAGAGCGCCATCCAAGAGATCCTGAATCTCAGGCCAAATGCAAAGAAAATGCCAGAAAAAGAAAATCTTGTCGACTTCAGTGCCAGATTCTTGAAAACCATGCACATTTTTCTGCTGGTTTGTCATTTTAATTTTACCAAGGTGAGGAGATGCCAAACTGAAATATGCCTCACCATTTATCTTTTCTCGCTTCACCCGTTCCTGTGAGTTACTCCCGTGTCCTATTCCAGTGACTCCTGCCCACTCAATCAACATTTTTGGCTGCACATATTCTTGCACTGGCATCGAGCTGCTGTTGTGTTTAGCTGTTTCTACATACAGTGATGAATGTCCTTGGCCTTTGTGGAATTTCATCAGTCCAGCTTGGCCATTTCTTCTGTGTGAGAGTGCCATTTTCTCCATGTTATAGTTGGCGTACGGACCAACGTGGTCTGCTTACATCTAATTAGTGCTCTGACAAATTAACACTCCTTGTGCTAAACAAATGTCTGCTTTATTTCCAATCACAGCACGAATGAGCACAATTCCCCGAAATGCACTGTGCTCAGAACAGTGCTGGCACTCCCAACACGTATCCTCTCTTCGTTCTAGCCTTTTCTCTGGAAAAATGCACAGTCATAAAAGACTGCATTATCTCCACCAAATACATCCAGCTTTGACAGATGTGCTCTACAGATCCAAGTGTCCTGAAGCAAGCAGGCTGTTTGTAATCCAGCAGAGTGTTAGTAAAGACAGTTGATCCTGGTCATCAGCCAATTACATCTGATCTCAGTGCCATCCCAAGTCAGCTGATAGCTTGGGTGGTAAGCTTCTGTGGAGAGTGCACTATTGGAGTTTCTGCTACTCCTGAAAGCCACTTTGCAACCCTCCTGCACTCAAGCTCCACCTTTTTATGCTGTTCCTGACAGATCGGTGTCATGTCTGCTCTCTTTTGCTATCATTGCCTCAGGCTTTCAGTGTATTCTCGAGTGCTGGGAGTAGAGAGCAAATACAAAATTATACTCTGATTACTGTTTAGTAGTTAGAGAGTAACACAAATTCCCCAGAGTATGGTTTGAAAAACAGTGAATGTTTTTCCCATTTACACACTTATTATTTCTAAAGGCTTGACTGCATTTATATTTAAAAAAACAAACATTGATCAAGACCTTTATTTAGTTACATGATTACAGTTTGTTGCTGATTTAGTGCATTTGCATTGCATTAGACTATAGTGTAAGCATTTATGCAGTGCTTTAAGGGCATATTAACAATGTCTGAAAAAATGCTGAAGTTTATTATACTTATTATTATACTTATCCTGTTCTTAACGCATGTCTTTGACTACATAATAGAGTGTTTCACAAGAGCACTCTCAGCTTTAATGTCAGTGACCATTTATAAAGGCAAATCACCATAAAAATCGCCTCGAGACATTTTTTATTGCCAGGCAAAGATCTACAATAATACAGATTGAGAACTCCAACAATCAGATGAACCCTTGTAAGCAACTGCTTGGTGACAGTGGGAAGAAAAAACTCCAGCAGAACCAGGCTCAGCCATCTGCTATGACCAGTTGGGGATGAGTGGATCCCCAACTGGGTGAGGGTGTCTCTTCCGAATCCAAACTGGGAGCTGGTTCCACAGAAGAGGGGCCTGAAAGCTGAAGGCTCTGCCTCCCATTCTATGTTTGAATATAGAAACCACGAGTAAACCAGCAGTCTGAGAGTGAAGTGCTCTATTGGGATGATGCAATACTATGGGGTCTTCACAGAGCACCAGTGAAGAGAAGCCAATATGGGAGAAAAATGTTTTAGCCCTTGTTAGTATTCTCGCTGCTATCAGGTCTAGCTAATCCCCATTTGCTTTGCATCAACACTTCCCGTCCTGGAAACAGGGCTGATGAGAGCAGTGAGACTAAACCAAAAAGTACATTTGTGGGTGGGAAAGAAATGCTGTGCGCAGCTGAAGGGGGCCCGTGGAGCCAGGTGATAAGTCTCTACTCACCAAATGACTAAATTCATATTGAACATACTGTACACATGTCATCATAGTTATTGTAACTGCATTGATAGGTGCAGCTTTGTGTATTTAATATTTACTTATTCACTGTTGTTCAAAGTTAGCAGAGCATAAAATAATAACTTGGAGTGGTATAAGATCCAGCACACAAGTTTCTTCCGTCATGTTCTCCTGAGTTTTCAAAAGCTCATGCTTGTTGTACTTTATGTACACCAAAAAGCATTTCCCATGCTATCCATTTACATGATGGAATTAAATAGGACTGAGTTGTGCTAAGTATGCTTTTCCCTGTGAAATCGCCTGATAATCCATGTCTGTGATTGATTGATTGCTTTTTTTTCAAGTGCTGTGGAGTGTGTAGCGACAAGTGTTTTCTCAGCTGGTCCCCTCAGGAGGATGCAGTCAGCCATCCATTTGCACTCAAGTGTCGTCACGTTTGCACTGGACCTAAAATGCAGATGTGGCCATTACAGTCAGTGAACATTTGTGCTTCAGTACATTTAGGTTCATCTGCCCCAGTATTAGTGACCTATACCACAAGTACAAAGACAGATGTCATTTACTCGTACGTCTGTAAGCAAGCACCAGTTTGCTTTATGTCCTGACTTCATAGAAGCTGTCAAATACGTAGGAGCTTTTAGATCTTTTATTAGAAGCCCTCATGTAAAAGTTTTGCAGACATTTAAAGACATGATGTTGTGCTAATTATAGGTTAGGGCTAGATGATATAATGTTTTAAAAGCTAAAATGATGAACCGTTAGCATTGCAGGCCATCCAGCTTTTTCCTTACAGCAAATCCCGTGGACAGTAATGACATTACCGTGGTCAAAGGAGCTTGCAAAGAAAAGCGTCTGGACTTCTTTAAGTTACTTGAAGACGTTTCATCCGAGAAGCTTCGTCAGTTCTAAGGTCAAATGGTGGAGAGTCCCAGATATAAACCTAGTGGGAGTGACCCCCCACAGAGGGACAAAAGGACCCCCTGATGATCCTCTAATCGCCTGAGCCAAGGTTTAGAGGATCATCAGGGGGTCCTTTTGTGCTGTTTTTGTTCTTTTGAAACCCTTGTAATGATTCCTAAAAAGACTAGAGCCAATACTGAAAAGAATTAGAAAATCCTGTTGTTATTTTAAAAAGAGGTGGCTTAGGGTTTGGGGGATTTGGAACAGTGTTAAAAATAGACTTGAGTTAAGATTAGGGTAAGGATTTCTGTAGAGTTTCTGAGTTTTATGGTTACGGTTTGCACCCGGGGTTGCAGCAAGAGCATCTGCCAAGAGAATAAGACTCGGAGTCCAAGTACTTTTTATGCAAATATTTTTGTTTGCTTTACTCTTTTTTTAATGAACTATGCCCCAGATATTGGCTGGTTCTCTTTTGAAAGTGCAATCCTGGGCTGGCTCTTAAACACGGACAAGTCCAGATGCTCTACAGACCATATAATCCTCAATTTCCAACCGAAGAACAATAAACGCAACAAGATGTTTGCTCCAGTTTGTACATAGAAACCTATCTGAGGCAGCAGACTTTACCTTTCTATCTGGCACGTCCATACTTCCATAAATTGCTCTGAGCAAGTTTCATTTAGAGCCACTGGGGGAAAAGGGGCCAAAGCAGAGTGTAGCTGTTGGCAGCAGCTCCAGGCGAGGAGACGGGATGGGGAGGTGGGATGAAGAGAAGACAAGAGGGAGAGAGCAGAATGTCTTATTTTTGCTGGCAGTTAGAGAAGTGCTACCTTGGAGGCGTTTCTCTGCAAAGGGCTATGCATCTTAGTTCCTGGCAGCTAGCAGGGGGTGGGAGTGCGCGTGGGAGGAGTAAAAGGAAGAGTTGATGTGGGTTATGTGTGGGGGGTGGTGGTAGAGTATGATGAGGGGGCCTGTGCTTCTGGGGAGTCATCCAAAGTCCAGACTTGTTTAATGGATTCTCCTCCATTATGTGATTGTAGTTCGGAGAATTGAAGCAGACACCCAGGCTCCTGCCTCCCTTTCTCTGCCTACTGCAGCGGGGCTTGACTGCGGATGGTGGTGGACGGGTGTTTGAGCTGAACGCTGGTGGATACTCATCTCGCTCTTAGTCACAGAAAAGGAACTGGTTGGCAAAACTGTGCCCTCCTGTGTGCGTGCACAATAATCTGAGTCACCGTCTGTCAGTCCTGCCACAAACCCCTCATTCCTCTGAGTCATCAAATGGCACTCTATAGATTTCATCTCAAGTCTGACTGCATTTCCAGCAAGACGAAAGTGCTTTTGATTCAGTTTTAGATCAGACATTTCATAGTTGGTTAAACAGATTCCTGTCTAAAAATGTATTACTGTAGATTTTTATTTTATAGGTCTTTATTTCCATAGCTTTCTACTTTTTCTTATATTTTGCTACTCCTTTGCTAGTTAACAATCGTTTACCACTAAAGTAAATAATATTTATTATCAAACTCTTCTCCAATCCCCAATTAAGACATAGGATGATAAAGTATTCATCCCCTGCCTGATTGTCTCCTCAAAGGGAAGGCGTATGCAGCCAGTTATGTTTGTTTGTTCATCTGTCAGTATTAACAGTCTAGCATCAAAAGTATTCACATTTTGTGTAATGATGTATCCTAGTAACCGCTCAAGCTGATTTAATTTTGGTGAGAATCAGGTCGGTAAAACTTCAAAATGTACAATATTAAACTAGGCCTTGGGGAACACGAGCACCTGGCTAAGTATTTGACCTTGGCATGGGGAGAGCTGTCATTGGTTTCATTTTGCAAAAGAATGACCTAGGATGTCCCAGTAACACACAAACATTGTGATAAAAAAGGGTAATTTTAGCATTTTGTAAGAAAAACATCATAAAACCTCAAAGTTTTCATATGACCCTTGTCCTTTTGGAGGGAGTTGCGCTCTATTAGTTCTTGTGTTTCCTATTTTTTGCATATTTGTCACACTGACATAGTTCAGCTCATCAAACACATTTTAATATTAATCAGAGATAACCTGTTTATGTCATGGTGAAGCTTATTTTTCTTTGTTTCTCTAACTTTTGTACTGTTAGTCTCAGGTGGAGATGCGGGCTGGGTCCTCTCGCTAAGACTGGCAAACGTTAGGCCACCTTTGTTTCCCGTGTTTTGTGATTCCTTGCCATACAATTCCCATCTTTTTATTAAATGCTGTGTTAGTTTTATTCCAGATGTAAAGGGACTGAAACCTTTTGCCTCATTAGTCCACTGAATATTTTCCCCAAAGTTTTGAGAGTCATCCAGAAGTTTTTTTTTTGGCAAATGCGAGAGGAAGCTTAGCGTTCTGTTTTTGGTTTTCACCTTGGAATTCTCCCATGGATGATATTTTTTGCTCATTTTCCCTCTGACCTTCTGGGGTCTTTTGTGACCTCCTGGATAAGTCTTTGATGCGATCTTGGAGTTTTCTTCATTGTGGTTTGCTGGAATCCCAAAGCCCTAGAAATGGCTTTGCAACCATTTCCGGACTAATGTCTATGAGTTTTTTTTCAGCTGTCCATAAATATTTTTTTAGATCGTGGTATCATTTGTTGCTTTTTGAGATCTTTTAGCCTACTTAACTTTGTTCTGTTTAAGCGAACAATTCTGTGTTCAAGAAATTGAAGTCAGATTTCTAAAAATATGGATAATCGCAGTAAATTAATGATTATAAGGGGGTCAATAACTTTTTCTAATATTGCCTTGCCATTTGAAAAAAAAAATCACGAGAAGCGAACAAATACTTTTTCACAGTACTGTACATTTTAAGATTTAAGTGTCAGTATCAGATATTTCTGAAGTTATATTTATCAAGTATAAATAATATACTACTTAGAATAATAAATAAAGTTGGATATAGGGAGTCCACCAACCAGTTTTTTGTAGGATCATCTATGTTAAAATTCATGGACATATTCTAAAACTTTAGAAATGATATATCGTGTGATGAAAAAGAATATTCCAATTTGTATTTTAAGGATGTTTCATCTAAGAGATGGAAAATATGATTTGAGGGGGTCTTATAAGTTTGAAATGCCTAAAGTGAGAACCAATGTTAAGTATGTGTGTCAGTTTTGGGAGTGAAATTATGGAATGGACTTAATGATGAACTGAAGATGTGTTTTTCTTTGTCATTCTTCAGGAAGCTTTTAAAAATTAGTATTATACAAGGTTATAGAAATTTGGTTTGTTAACTTTTTTTTGTGTTGATTTAATTTATTGATTTATCATTGATTTCTTTTCAAACTGTTATACAACTTATTTATCAATGCTATTTATTTTCTTGGTTAAGGATTTGATTATTTCTATGGGGGTGAGGGATAGGATAAGTATAAGCCATAAGGCTTCAGCCTATTCCTTTTTCGGTTTCTGTTTGAGTACTTTTGTGTAAAATTAGAATCTGTTGTTGTTGACTGAAATAAAAATTTCAATTCCAAGTAAGACAGTGGGCACACTTGCATGGACCTCTTATTGTATCTGAAGTTGAACTGCAGGCCCGCACAGCCAGTAAAGTTCAAACAGAGTTACCTCACTGCATATGTATTAACTCCTTCTGCTCTCGATTTATGTAATGAACAGGAGCTGCTGTGACAATGCAGAAGTTTAATCTTTTAACCTGCTTACGTTTTGTTGTCCCATCAGCATAAAAAACTGCAAATATTTCAAAAACAGTTACTACCAGCCAGCCACTTTTAAAAGGCTTGGCTCGGGATTGTTCCCGGAGAAATCAACTTCAGCAAGTTCAACCAACTATTTCCAAGTATGGCAGGCAGAGTAGGGAGCTGCGTGCTCAGCTGCATGCACCTGAATCTCTCCTCTGCACTCTGCTTTGGGGTCTGGCACAGGCGCCGCCGTCTTACATAATGCTCTGAGATCACTCGCCAAACGTTTAATGGTGTAACACATATTTGTTGACAACAGTTTACTTTACTTTACTTTGCACGCCAGTTAGCTTAACAGCTTTCCCCAAATACCTATTCATGTGTGATTTAGTAATGATGCACTGGTATGCAGAATGTTATCGCATTTTTGCTAAAAATCTAAAATGCTGCCAAACCATGACACTGACATCTAGGCAGATTAATATCTCTCTGGAAATCAGCATTTACACAAACAGCCTGGACGCAGTTGGCTCCTGTGTTTCTTCTGGTTTTTCCTCTCTGTTAGATCAAACATGGCTGCTCACCCTGGAGACGGAGATGAACGGCTTGCCAAGTTGTCTAATGCTGGCAGGCTGAGTAAACGGTGTCTCCGGAACTTTGTGTTAGCCGCAGCATTTCAATAAGCGCCCATCATCCTCTCTCTTTTACTCTTCATAATTCAGACCTCCACTGCAGCTAAGCCAGTCTTCCGGGACCTCTCTTGCACCCATGCTGCCCGTATGACGCTTTGAATATGGGCCGCAGAGACAATTGCGCTCAAGCCTCCAGCAGATGCATTGTCCTGCACACTAGCATGATGAAAACCTCACGTAGTTAAAACATCAGCACTCACACATGTGACAGCCTGTGGACATCTGTCTTCTAGGAAATGTTGGACGCTCATCCAGCTGAATATCGGTGACGCTTGTTGTGCGTCCCTAAGAACTAGGCTTTAGATGGTCAGTGAAATTATCAAAATCTGTTTGGCTCTGATTAAAGTGTTATGCTTAATTTCCAGCTCCAGTTTTTTGCAGGAATAAATGCCCACCAACACTGACAGTGAGGAAGAGAGCAGCTTCAGGGAGAAAGGAAAAGATGTAGGTATGACACAAAGATAGGCAGGAGATGAAAATTGTCCACTGCAATCGTCCAGAAACTGTGCACAACACCTTGGTAGCTTGTGTGCTCTAGGAAAACTATTGAGTGATGAATAAAGCACCGGGCATGCCGCACATCTATGCACCGATATGAACTTCAGGTAGTTACTCCTATGGATTTGCCAGCTACATCATTTATTGTCATTTGCAGAAGTTTTCATCCAATTGTCCAATTCTGGGCTGAGCTTGGGCCCATCCCAGCTGTTGTAGGGCAAGATGCCTCCCTGGACAGATCATCAGTCAGGCCAACACACAGAAATAGCTCATGGGCAATTTTAGTATCACTAATTAACCTAACCCGTGTTTTTGGATCGCAGGAGGAAGCATGCAAACTCCACACAGAAAGGCCCTCTGCTAGATTTGAACCCAGCACCTTAGGCATCTTAGGCAACAGTGCTAAACACCACACCACGGTGCTGATGAAAGGGCGCGAAACCAAAAAGTGAAAAAATACTGCTTGTCTAAGACCAAGTAGCATTCCTAAAAATGTCAAAATGTTGATTTAAAATAAGCTTTCTGTTGATTGTGCAGTGCACATTTTTCAGCCAATAATTACCATCGAAATTGGCACCGCACATAGGCTGTGTGAAATTGTCATTTAGGATAACAGGAACTGAAATATAACATCTCACACTGTTAACAAGCCTGCACGTTCCAAGCGCAGAGCGTTCCAAGTCTTATTAGAGCTATGTATTTCCAGTGTAGTGGTTGGCTCCAGGAAACCGTTTGCTCTTTCAGTGAGTGGGGAGACTCTGACAGGCAATCAAAGCCCACTACAAAAAAGGGAATGTAAAAACAACTGAAAATGAATCCCTATGAACACAAATAGCGTGTTGCTAAATTGTTTTGGTCTGGCATTAAGCATTGCCAAAAAGCAGGCTTGAAGTGGGATGGCATGAAAGCCGGGGATGGAGGGGGGGGGCTCCACAACAGCAGCAGCAGCAAAGAGATGAATTCTGGGTAGCTTGTTTGACACGGGACGATGTGACATGTTTTTATTTTTATTTTTTTTCAGTGGGATGGTTAAAATATTATTTCAACGAGTTAGACTTTCTCATGTAGACACCATAAAACCCCAGATCATGGTAAATGGACTGGTACTTACATAACACTTCTTAACACAAACTGAGCACTCAAAGCACCTTTTTACTACAAGCCTCACTCACCTAATCACACACACACATTTATACAAGGCGCTTGTCTAACATTGACACTCGGGGACACTCGGGGTTCAGTATCTTGACCTCCTTATCGGTTGATGACCCTTGCCCCAAAATGATGACAGCACAAGGCTCATTGCTCCTTCCTCATTCACCTTAAATCATAATTACAGAAATATTTTTTCTGATTCTTCCATTATATTCTAATCTATTCTCTCAGGTTTAGCATCATTATGTAATATTACACACTCACTCTGGATTCTGTAGCTACAGGACCTTTATGTTTGACAGATTAGTCCATCTTCGAACAGTAGGACCTGGAGTCCATTCTTTTCCACATTAAGTGCTGTGTAGAGAATGTGACAGTGACTAAAACCATCTGGGTTTTTCCTAAACGAAAACCTTGGATGACAAATAAAGTACAGGTGCTGATCAGAACTGAGTCATCAGGCTGAGGGACAGTTCTCAGCACTGCCATGGCCACCCTGAGGAGGGCCATCAAACAGGCCAAGTAGGCCTACAGGAGGAGGATATAGCCCTTTTCCATTAGTACCTACTTGGATCGACTCAACTTGGATAGAATGGTTTTCCATCACAAAACAGTACTGTGAGTGGCTGTCGTCATAGCAACACGTCCAAGCATCCCGTGATGTAATTAATATGTGATACGAACAACAAAGGTCGACTTCGAGGCAGGAATATGCCCGCTGCTCGCATTTTGTCAGACAGGGCGTTGTTTTGTAGCCATTTCTGTCATTTCCAGGTTTCAAAAATGGTGGTTTTGATCTTTGTGAACGAGACGCTCTCATGATTCATCAAGTGACACTACTGACCAGCCAATCTACAGCCAATGCAGTCTGATGATGTCAAATCTTAGTACCTGTTTGGATTGCTTGGAACTGGTACCAGGTACGATGACCTAATGGAAACCGTGAAAACTGTGGCGAACCTTACCGAGTTGATCTGAGTAGGTACTAATGGAAAAGGGGCTATAGAGAGCTTACTGTCCACCCCCCTCCCTCGACCCGCGCCAGTTTGCTTACAGGGCAAATCGGTCCACGGTGGATGCCCTCAACATCACCCTTCACAGAGAGCTGAGCCATCTGGAGAACAGGAAGAGCTATATGAGGATGATGTCTGTGGACTACAGTTCAGCATTTAACACCATAATTCCAGAAATCCTCACCACCAAACTGGACCTCCATCACATCCCCCCTGCAGGGCTGCACTCTCAGACCCCTACTGTACAGCCTGCACACCTATGACTTCAGACCAACCCACCTAACCAAAGTCTCTGTGAAGTATTCTGCTGACATCACTGTTAAGACAGCGTACAGAGCAGAGGTAGAGAACTTGTCCTACTGATGCTCAGAAATTAACCTGAAGCTGAACATCCTGAACTTGAGGAGGTGTAGACAGAGCCAACCCTCACTCATTATAAATGGTGAACAGCTGGATTGTGTCTCCACCTCCAGGTTTCTGGCACCCACATTTCCACCAATCTCACCTGAACCCACAACAACAACGCCCTGGTAAAGGAGGGGACTTCCTCTGTGTCCTGAGGAAGAATAACCTGGACCAGAAGCTGCTGCTACATGCAGCAAGTCTTTTCTTTGCACTACTTCCAAGCACTTTACAACTTTTTCCAATTTTTTATTTTTTTCCTACACAGTTAGTGTGGAGCACCCACAACTTCATTGTATATGTACAATGACAATGAAGGGCTATTCTATTCTTATTCTATTCTATTGTATTCTATTCAGATGATTGCTGAGACATGCTGGCACAGGCTAATGATGTTGATTTTGTGTTACACAACATACAGCCAGCAGTCTCTGCCTACTTGTATTTATTCCTGCGTTGGGGCTGAAATAAATGGAAATCTTAACGCTATAACATGGAGGGATTTTAGAATTTGTGGCAATGGATTGGAGCCTTTTCTTTCCCCCGTTTTCCTTTCCAATATGACAAAGTAAGTCCTAAGTACATTTCTGAGTTTGATGTTGAAGAACTTGACGTTCGTGCACAGTGCCTCACACTCTGTCCAAAACCTTTGAGCCAAAGATCTCTTTGCCAGGGTCCAAAGTCTTGTGAACAGCCTCTCTGTGGTGTGTAGGTGTCCGCATCAAATTTCCCCCTTTTCACTGCGGTTATTGCAATTGTGGGTGCCTGTCACAATCACGTCATCCGTCATGAATTCAAGAAAAGGTTAAGTATGCTTCATATTACAATAAGTTCACTTAAAGAAAAATTTTGACATTTTAAGTGATTCATTTATTTGCTTTGTGGTGAAGATTTAAGTGGGGCAGCCTTTGCTCTCTGGAAACAGAAATTCAGCTAACTTTAGTTTTCTCATATGTTTTCAGCAGAACCAGGCATGGGGTCACCTTATCCAGCCATAACTCTGAGCTACATCATAAAGGAAAGTTTGAAGCCTAATCTTAAAAGTAGAGAGAGTGTTTTTCTCCCCATCAGAGTTTGGTGGATTTTGTTTGTTTCCTTTCCATTTTGATTGTCTGTCCCATCCATCTTTGGTTTGATTTCCATGTAGTTTCCAAGTTTGAACAGTTTTTCTGCTCGTCCACTTGTGGTTTTCTGTGTTTATGCCCTGTGTTTGCTGCCAGCTCCAGTGCCAAGGTTCCTCATCCCTACTTTGGTTGTCTTGTGGTACACCTCACTGAGTTCTGTGTTTTCTTGGACTCCTTGCCTCCCTGCCACTTTGCCCTGCATTTGGGTAATCCTTTGAACTCTAACATGTCACTTTTTTACAAATCTTCTGCATTTGCAGTAACACTCTGTGTCTCTCCGAGCACAGGCAAGAGTCTGATTGGTATCATATATGTTACTAGAAAGTGTTTTGATTGTAGATTAGACAGCATTTGGAGACCTGGAGATTTAACCTACCACTGGCTTATTATACCTCTGCTAATTAAAACTTTAAGGTTAAATATAATTTAAACAGGCAACCTTTATGAAAATCTAAACCCTACAAGGTTGTAATGAAAGGGGAAATTATGTTTAGAGAGCTAAAACATTTTTGTTCCATGCTGTAACACGTTCATTTCTTCTGTAAATTTGGGAGTTTTAATATTTACTTACTTGTGATGCGAGCTTTAAGTGGCCATTAAAAGAACTGCAGTTTTTTGGCACCTATGCACTGGTGCTTTGCCAAGATGTGGCGAAAATATGCCTCATCCCGGCTGCTTTATCTCTTTTCTTTACCCACAGACAACATTAAGCAACATAAAGATCTGTTTAAGAAAAAATCTTTATAGTAAAAAATCTTCAGAGTGAGTTTAAGCCAACAAAAGAAAGACAGTTCAAGTGAATAACAGTGATCAAGACACCAAAGTGCCGTAACAATAGCAGTCAATGTGGGTTCTGTTCTGGTGCCTAACTCAAGGAATAACCCAGTGTTGTGTCTACACATGACAGACAATTGAGCAAAGAACCAGTTTTAAATTAGATCCTTAGGTACATTTTACAGGCAGACGGTGACAAAAACTCCTAATTTGTTTCCCTTTCTTTAGTTGAATCTAAAAAAAAAGGATTTTGACAGGCAAAAAATTGTATTTTTGCAACAAGAAGGTGATTCCCAAAAAACTGAAAACTTGGCAAATGTCAGCATCGTGTGCAAAAGACAGGAAAAGAAATACCCCCCAAAGACCTGACACAGGACCTGAGAGACGCATCTGGCTCTTCAGCGGACCATTTACTGTTAAAAAAGGGTCTCAGTGGAAGGGTGGCTGTCAAGAAGCCATTCTTAAGGAGGGGAAACGGGGAGAAAAGGCTGAGGTGTGCCAAATTACACAAGAACTGGACTGAAAATCAGTGAGAGAGCGATGCATGTTTTTGGTTCAAATCATCATCGGTTTGTACACAGAAGGTCAGGGCAGAGGTGCTGCAAATTACAAGAAATCTGCCTAAGAGAGTTCAGGCTGTGTTGAAGAATAAAGGTGGTCTGACCAAATATTGACGTTCAAGCTCATTAAACTGCACAAACTCTGTTTTTGCCTTATGTGCTGTATTTGTTTGCTCATGTTTAAAAAAACTGCAAGTATTTCCTATTTTCTTAACAAAATATAAAGAAATGGGGGGGGGGCTTGAAGCTTTGCACAGTTCAGATATACAACAGTTACTTCCTGATCCCACCGTCCCTGTTGCCATGGTGCGAGAAAATACACTCCACACGCGAGAGAGTGAGACAGATTGTGTTTAGTTTTAGTTTCCTTTTCCTACATTAATTCCTACTAATCCCATCTATTCTGCTAAATTAATCAAAGTCATGTCTTTTTAAACTACTTTCGAGAAGCTCTCATGTGCGCCCCTTTTTTATTTACTCTCAGTTCTTCCACCCACTCGTGTATGGGATATCTCTCTGCCGAGCGTTTCCAAAGCTTTTGTGTTACTTGAAAAAATACACAAAGCAATAATCTGATTTATTTCCTCCGTTTTCAAAAACAAATCAGATATGCGTGCTCCTCAGGGGGAGCTTTTTGTGCCTCTTGAAGAAGTTCCAGTCTGGGTTGCAAAACAGTTCTCCAGTGGTTTGTTATTGTAGAAGGAGACACCGCTATCTCTGACACTGCACAAGATTGATGGCCTCTTGAAGGCGCTGGACCTACAGGAAAGTACCAGAAACTTTCTCAGTGGGTCTGAGGAGAATGGCTTTATCGGGAGACAAATGAGGTCATGAGCTATTTGCAGGAGACATACTATAATAATCTAATATGCTTTCTAGGTTTGGCAAATGAAAAGGGAGTTTTTATTTTTGCTTGAGTGAAATCTTGCCACGTCCTGTTGTCATTCATAGAAAGTAAAGAGGTGCAGCTGTTTAGACGATGAGGAATGTGCATGGTGAAAATGGGGTCTCCTCTTATTTAAACCTTACTATGAACAATTTTCACAACATATATTTTTAAAACATCATGAGAAACCAACAATAACATGCACAAACATGAGATTATAATATAATGAAGGCAAATCTAGACAAAACATGCATTAATCAATATAGATGCACATAATTAGGATGCTATATGGTCTATGGTCTCCAAAGTGCGGTCTGCAGCCTCTTTGTGGTCCGTGAAGGTACTGCAAGTAAGTTTTTTTGTTATTTTTGAAATTTAATATTTACTATTAGTATTAATTTATTCGAGTTAAAGTGGTGCCCATCCAAGGAAAGCCATCCATTGTCTTCCGCTTATTCCTATCAGGGTCGCCTAACCCATCTGTCATAGGGCGAGATGTGGGGTATCACCCAGACAGACAACCATCTACACCTATGGGCATTTTAGTATCACGATTTAACCTAACCCCAATAACTGCATGTCTTTGGACTGTGGGAGGAAGCCGGAGGACCTGAACAAAATCCTCGCAGAAATCGGAAGAACATGCAAAGTCCACGCAGAGAGGCCCCGGCCAAAAGGTGGGGTTAAACCCAGTCGAATGGTCTTGCTGGTAATGTGATAAATATGTGATATAAAATGAAAGCTTTTATGAAAATCAACCTAAACAAAACAACAATCAGAAGAGCAAAAAGAGGTCAGTGACAACAAACAGATCCTAGTCTTGAGTGTATGAAACTTACTTCTGGAGCCTACATTGAGGAGCAAAACTTGAAGACTTGAGCATGAGCAACCAGAAGTTCTTCAGCATTCCTTCAGCAGCCTAGCAGAGTGCTAGTTTGTTCAGGCTTCTGTTTGGGAGCGATAAAAAAACACATCAGGTTTTCCAACAGAAGTCTCTCCAAATTTGTGAGCTAATGAGGACTGTATTTCCCAGGCATTAGGCCACATATTTGGAGTAATTTCCTCATCTGGTTTACCCAGCATCATAGTTCTCATTCAGTGATGCGATGCCATGTAAGAGTTCTGTTTAATATTACTCACCACCTTCCACCGTCACCTGGAGGAAGTTTTGCAACATCAGCCTCCAGGTCAGCATGTCTCGATGATGGAACACTGCAGACTACTTCTCCACCACACTCTCATCCACACCCACAGGGGCTTTTTGGCAGTCAGTTTAGCCATTTAACATAAAAACCTAAACCTTAGAAGGCAGCGTCGCTCAGTTTCCACACGTAACAAAACTGACCACTTAAATCCACTTAACGTGAGTGACCGTGTCAGAGCGTGATGTAAACTCCTATCCATGAACAAAAACCACATGCTTTGCTGTGTCTCACGCTCTTCCACTTCCTGAAAATAATAATTGTTTATTATATGAAAAGAAATGCGCCAAATGGAACTGCTCATTGTGTTATTTTATATCAAAGACCTTTCGCTTCGCCACTGTTCCAAAACATAATCCCAGCACAGAGAAAACAACAAGAACTAGCTGTTCCACCCTATAATAATGAGTTGGGTAATTGTTTATAGAAAGGGGGTCACTTGACATGTCTTTATGATGGTTGCATGAGGCTGTAGCCCAAAACATAGGGAAGGGTCGCTAGCTGTTAAACTCTGTCAGCAATGTGTTAAGATGCAGAGACTACAGCAGGATCCCAAAGTTTAAGGTGGCACGGCTTGATTATAATGTTAACCAGACCATAATTATAAGTCCTGCTCAGTGTTTATGCCTATGACATAATTCCAAAGAGCGTTCAAAGGAGAGGAAACGCTGAACATCAAACAAAAATCCTCTGGTGGATGTGACACTGGCTCGAAATGCAAATTGCAGCTCTTTTCTTGTTTTCAGGAGACAAATCGATTCACAATGAGAGTCGTTTAAAAGATGGAGCACCAGTTTAGAAAGAAATCAGGATTATTAATGTGGCAGGCGGCCTGTGCGCTTTCATGGAGTGGAGGAAATTTGGTGTAAATCTGTCACAAATACACCACGGTTAATAGAAATAGCACAGCTCAGTGTTTGAGCAGGGTCGTGAGTTTCTGGGACATCTTCAGAGGAGGTGGAGGTAGGACACATCAAAGTATTTAGTTTAGTTGGAAAGAAATGTGCATGCAAAAGCCAGGATGTTATATCACGTGATAGGATATGAATATGTGGGAAATGCCTTTGATTACTTTACTCCTTGGAAATGCTACCTTTGTCACTTTTGATTTATAGTTTGTAGTTGTTGTTTGTTTGTTTTTTATCCCAGAGACTTATTTGTTCTTGTTATTGAAAGAAAAATATTTGCTTGGTTACTTTATTCGATTTTTTTTTGCCCTTGCTGCAGAATGATAAATGCTCTCTTCACATTTTTTAATACTTTGGGTTAGCTCCGACTACCACGCGGAGAATTACAGTCACAGTGCTTGTTTGCCACTTTTTGGATGCAGAGTGTATCTGTGGTCAGTGCGCTGGTGTTGAGGGCGGCTGAATAGGAAAGATTGGCTAAACAAGAACATGAGTCTTTTCCTAGTCAATGCTTAAACACAATGTTCCGCTGTGTTCCTGCGGATTTTTTCTTCTTCTGGAGAATGGGATGTGGTCTATTCCAAGTAATACTACCTCACCATGTCATCTACCAAACAGTGACTGCACTTTGCATGTCAAAACCCTCGCAGTGTGGAGGGGCGTCTTTGGATGGAGCCCTGAGCTGTGGGAGGTCACTCTGTGGCTCTCTGTGTACGTGCAGAATGTGAATAACCTCAGAGCTGAACAACTATCCGCCTGTACGCGTTTTCTTTTTTTTTTGTTTTCCTTCAAGGAGTGAAACTCGTCAGGTTCGAGGGCTGCGGGGTGTGCGCAGAGCGGGTGACTCAGGGTGAAAGGGAGGCTTTCAGCTGGACACATTTCATGGATGTTTTGGGAAGCAGTGATGGAAACAGGGGAGGTCAGGCAGCCCATTCCTTCCTCTGGGGTCCTTGCGGTGTCAGAGCAAAAAACAGAAGAAGGAGAGCTTGCAACAGTACAGAATGTCTTCAGCCTCGTCTGATTTTAACCCAAGTGGAAACAAGTTCAGCCACACTTCTTCTCCTGCAGGTAGACTCGAGACCATTGACTGAGGCCAGTGCTCCCATGAGACATCCCAAGGGAGATAAAAAAAAAGGAATGAAAATTATAAGCTGCTACCCACACTTAGACTAATATTTACAAACTATACTTACAGCAAGAGTAAATGTTGAACATGGGGGCGGTTCTGGTTTTCCCAAAAATAAGCCAGTCAGTCTGGAGGGAGGGAGGAATTCAGGAGGGGATGCTGAATGTGTTGGAACTGATACAAAACTTGCGTAGTTGCTGCTTTAAATCCCACGACAGTACAAGTGACATACAGGTGCTGATATAAACACAGGTGGGTCTGATCCTAAAGAACGGCAGTAAACAGTGCTCGCTGTTTATTTGATGAAAATAGGAAATAACTAATAATCAGCAAAAACAGATACTTTATTGGACACTTATATATGACACAACTCGGTTGGGAGCATTTTATCGTTGAAGATGGCTTGAAACGAGCAAATAAGAAACGAGCCTGTGTAGTTAGAGCACTATATATGCAGTGTAAGTACAGACTTCTTAGAAGGGATCGGGCTTGCTTCCACTAAACCAAAAGTGTCTTTTTTCACCTATGATGTCAGCCTAATAAATGAAAAGCATCTCAGTCTATTTGCTTAAAAAAAGAAGAAGAAGAAGAAGAAGAAGAAAGAAAAACTAGTCGCACACTAGTCAAAAGTACGGCGCGATCCAGGTTAAATATTGATGAGGGCAGCTTGTGGCTGCTTACTGTTGCCTGTACAAATTTACTGAGTCACTGCCTGCATGTTAAGTTTATACAACAAGGCACGCAGGGCCTGTAACCCATATTAATCTTTCACCACAACACTGAGCCTAGACATCAGCTTCTATTATTATCTCTTTGACCTCTCTGGCCCCTGTGATACCCAGCACTCCTCTCCGATACACCCCAAAGAATCAGAAATCAGTAGGAAATGTTTATTGTACATTAAAGGCACTGTAGAACACAGACTGGATCATGTTGATTATGACAGCATTATGTTGCAATTCAAAAGAGTCTGGCTTATTATTCAGACAGTAGCGTGGTATGCACACATGTGGTATATTGTGTGTACAGAAGAAAACAGCATGAGGAACAATGAAATCAATGGCTTTTATACATTACATGAGTACTTATCAGAATACATCAGCACTATATGTGATTTATGAGCGCACAAATGCACATGGCTTGCATTCTGGATTTGTAATAACTTCGATCATTCAGTACATACAAAGATAAATAGTTCTCTGGGTGAATAACTGTTCAAATGAGACCACACAACGGGCATGTCAGCGAAAAAAAACAGTCTAGAGGGAAATTTCTTTTTCACCACCAGTTTATATTGCAATTCAGCGTGACTCCCACTAAATACCCTCATATAAATACCAATACGTACTTAAGATTTATTATGGTATGTGGTTTTTGAGGAGCCCACATCAAAGTTGTCATTATATCTTGTTCCATATTTAGGCCTTCTTGTCTAAGTCGCAGTTTTTCAGAACTGAAGGGCAAAACTGCATTTGAGTTCGCATTTTGCTCCCAATGCCAATTTCAGACTTCTCTTTAAAAAAGCACGTCAGCCGTTGCAAATATTTTTGCATTTGTGTGAACCGATAGCTTTTGCTTTAGTCACAAATATATTCTTTGTCATCTTAAAAGGGTGCACAATCTATTTGATGCAGACACAACTCCTCTTTAAGGGTGCATACTTTACATAGCAATGCTCCCTTTTATTTTCAGAACCCATTCTCACACATCTTTTCACTGGCCTTTCAGTGATTCTCCCCTGAGTTTGGCAGTGATCTTGTAATTTAAAGGCTTCAGTGTTAAGCCATAGGAAGAGTTTAAAGAGAAGTCCTCATTTGGGCATTTTTCAAAGCTGCACTGGTGCAGAAGAATCGCAAAGAACACAAATATCTCAACTTTGGCTATCTGGTCCCCAATGCATCTTCTCTTCCCTGCTGAGAAGATCATCACATTGTTTGTGAAGTCTTTGTTTAGGGAGCCGTTTTCATCAATGAAGCGCGAGGGGTCAAAGATATGTGGGTCTTTCCACATCAGGGGGTCGTGATTGACGGACCACTGATTAATGAATACCACTGTGTCCTTGGGGATGGTGAGACCGCTGACAGTGACGTCTGAGGTTGTGGAGTGGGGGATGGTGACAGGAACAAAGCTGGTGTACCGCATGGTCTCATATATGAAGGCGTCCAGGTAAGCGAGGTGTTGTCTGTCCTCGACAGATGGCAGCCGGTTTCGCCCCACCACGTTGTCAATGAGTTCATGGAGTGTGGTTTGAATTTCAGGGTGTTTGGCCAACAGAAGGACAATCCAGTGAAGAGCAGTGGAGACGGTATCCAGACCTGCACCAATCAAGTCTGCCACAGTCGCCTCTGTGTAGCCTACAGTGAGCTCCTCGCCTTTCTCTGACTCATTAAGGACACCAATGATGGCATCGCTTATGTCCCTGGTCACCTCTGGATCAAAGGTCTCCCTATGCTTCTCCACTTTGTTCTTGATGAATGCAAAGAAGTCCTGATTCAAGCTTTTGAAATTTCTGAAGACAGTGCGGACTGGATTAGGGAAAGACTGAAGCCAGGGCATCACGTCAACCAAGCTGCCAGCCCCTACTGTCTGTCCAAACTTATCCACCTTGTGCAACAAGGCTCTAAACTCCATATCATCATGTCCGTAACGCTTCCCAAAGCACAAGGCACAAATCACATTAGCAGCAGCAACTGTCAACTCTTGAGCCGGGTTGAAATATTGGCCCTGAGCACTGAGCTTGAGGAAACTCTCAACTAGCTCTGTGGCTTCAGCCACAATCTGCTGCTCAAAGGCTTTCTTGGTCTGACTGTTGGCAGATGAGAAAGCTCTGATTGTAGATTGAGCAATTTTCCTGTGCATCTTCCACTGTTTGCTGTAATTTGTAAAAGTCATGCTTTTCCCCCCGGAAACGAATTGAAAAGATACAAAGTTGGGTCTACCTGCAAACTCTGTGCTGTGCTGTATCAGGGCCTGACGAATAACCTGGCCTCCATTCAGGACCACAACGTCACTGCAGCCCAGTCGTATCTGATACACTTCACCATACTTTTTCGCTAGTTTCGTGAAGGTGATGTGAGGCATCTGGCCCAGCTGCAAGGCATTGCCCACCACAGGCCATGCGAACGGTCCCGGCAGTCTTCTCCTGAGCTTGAGGTTCTTGACCCAGAGACAGGCTTCCAAACAGAAGAGGAAAACAAATGATACGACCAGAGCAGGCTGTACCTGTCCGCTCCATTCTCTGATGATGCTGCTGCTGCTCTTCACACCAAACTCTGCATCTGTTTGAGCCATTGCTGTTCTATCATCCACTGCATCTAATAAAGATTTCACTCAAAATTGAAAACAATTTCCTCTTTTTCTGGTCTTTAATATATTGAAATATTTGAGTGGAGAAAAAAAGTAGAGGGTTGCCTCTCAGGTGATTGAGAGTAGCTCGATCAGGTTGAGTAGTTAGCAGTGTAGCAGTGCGTCTTCAGACGACCACTTAAGAGGAATGCAGATTCAAGCCTTAACACTTCGCTTATATGTATCTCTACGGTGGGAGGGTTCAGCGGCTCAGGTTTTTTATTATCTCTCCCCTCCCATTTTGACCTTAGTCCTATTCCCACTCAGGACTGCTTCCAGCAGCGTCCCTTGTAGGATGATGTTGGAAAAGGAGAGCAGCTACTTAATTGACAATGTTGCCACAAAGCACAGAATTACTGTTTTTGCGGCCAAAATGTACAAGAGAATGGCACATAATTAAAAAATAAACAACTTTCACATACCATGTGTGGCCAAAAATGAATGACCACAAAATATCGAAAATGAATTTATCGTTGTGAGAGTTTATTCAAGGAGGTATGTATTGTAATATATAAGACGAGGAGTTCGATATTTTCAGTTTCCTTTGTTCTTTTCACTTTCCTACAACTTTCTGAGACCATTTTAAACATGACTTGGTTTTGGCTATTTACAGCAAAGCTGTTAACTACAACCATGCAGGGAAAAGGCCTCTGGGATACCATCATGAAAGCTAGAGGTTTCAAACTCCAAACACTGAACCAGCACAATTTATTATGCTCTATAAAATATATAGACAATGTTATTGTTGACATAATAGACCTTTATGCAAAGCTCTCTGAGATAATGTCACTCTTAGGCTTGTGGTTGCATCAAAATAGTCTGAAACAGAATGCAAACAGCTGTAAATCTGCTTATGTGGGTGCTTGTGCAACAAGGAGATTCCAAAAAAAAGCATCAGTTTGGGTTTTATTGATATCCAACCACAATTCAAATATTCCATATTGCTCTATTTATGGAAAAAAAACAAAGCGTCATGCTGCTGATATCATTAACAGGGGCTAAAAATCCTTTGAAACTGAGATATACACCTTCATTAGTGAGCAGTGTTAAGATAAGTTATTTAGCATAACTTTCAAGACTAAATAAAAATACAGATTGAGCTTTGAAAATTCACTTTTATTCATTTCAGATACAGCTTATTTTTGCATTACATAGAGCCTCTGCAGGTCTTGAATGAAACATTATCACAAAAACAACACCTTAACAGCCTACTCGTGTTTATTTCATTTTTATCTTTGCCCCGATGCAGATAGAGAAACACATCCCTTGGGCATCGCAACATCGATTCCTGAATACAGTGGCTTTAAGAGAGTGCAGTGACATCCATGTAGCTTTGTAAAAGTTACTGTAAACAAACATGTCTATGCAAATTTGCTGCACATGTGTTTCATTGTACTGGGGAGACATGCATTTGGCATGGGTAGTGCTGGAGTGCTTGTACAGTAAAAAGTTAAATCTGGGTCCATGAAGTTTGTGAAGTTCATTCTCCACTGCAGCATCACTTCTTCATCCTTTGAAAAAGGGATGTTCGCTTCTTGATGAAAGACTCCGGCTCGGCTGCCCAGCTTCATAAACATGCCATTTTTGTCTCCTTTGATCAACACACTCTGTTTATTTTGTTCTTTCTGTGAGTACAGTAGATAGTCAAACAGCTTAAATTTAAATTCCTGAAAAAACAAAATTATATATACATATATATATATAAACATTTTTATGTGACTTTGTGTGGCAATGGTTAAATACATCTATTTTACATATTACAAGTTACAACAATAAGTCAGCTAGTGACTTGATGACATTCACAAGCATTCAATACAGTTATAATAGTTTAAACTGACTTTGAAAGGTTTAGCTAATTTTTCCACTCACATGCTTAATAGGCATAAGACAAACGCATGGCCCAGAAATATGTACAAAAATGATCAAGTATAGTGTGAAACAAACATCTATTACCTTTACACTGTATCACAAGAGTCCACAAGCATGCTTTTTGACCTTTTGCAGCTAACGATACATCTTTAAAATCATGTCCTCAGCCCTGCACTGACAATAATTCAAATACAGAACATGTTACAATATGAATTAAATATCACTGTTAAATATGATAATCATACAACCATACTATTTAGTGCAGGTATATGGATAGCCTACTCTCATCTAAATGTCACAGGTGGGAAAGTATTTGCTGGAGTCTCAGTATTTGGGGGCAAGCTGTTCATGCTGGGGAAACTAAGCCAAGCAGCTTTCCTCTCAGCTTGGTGCTGACACGGAATGGAAGGGGCTTCAGTGCGAGCCCATAAGAGCAGTCGAGAGTGACGGGCTCAGAGGGGTTGCTCTCAAAACTGCACTGGTGTAGCAGGACTGCTGTAAATATAAATACCTCTACCTTTGCGATCTGGTTACCGATGCAGCGTCTTTTTCCTGTTGAAAAAATCATCACGCTGTTGGCTTTGTCTTTGTCGAGGGCCCCGCTTTCGTCGAGGAAGCGTGAGGGGTCGAACATGTGATGGTCCTTCCACTTCAGAGGGTCGTGGTTGACGGACCACTGATTGACGAACACCACCGTGTCTTTGGGGATGTGGAGCCCTTCGATGGTGACGTCTGAGGTTGTGGAGTGTGGGATGGTGAGGGGGACGAAGCTGATGAAGCGCATGGTCTCATAGATGAAGGCGTCCAGGTACGCCAGGCTGCTTCTGTCTTCAATCGATGGGAGTCTGTCTCGGCCGACTACTTTGTCTATGAGCTCCTGCAGTTTGGCTTGTATGTCTGGGTATTTGACCAGGAGAAGGACAATCCACTGCATGAAAGTTGAAACTGTGTCTTGACCTGCTCCAATCAGATCTGTGACTGTTGCCTCAACAAACTCTTTGGTCAGCCTGCTGTCTTCTCCGTGCTCAATCACACTGATGATGGCATCGCTCATGTCCCTCGTCACCTGAGGATTGAAGGACTCTCTGTGTTGCATCACTTTGTCTTTCACAAAACCAAAAAACTCTTCATTGATGTTCTTGAAGTTTTCATAGACACTACGGACTGGGTTAGGGAAGGACTGAAGCCAGGGCATGACATCTACCAAGCTACCAGCACCCACTGTCTCCCCAAACTTGTCCATTCTTTTTAGCAAGGTCCTGAACTCTAGGTCATCGTGTCCATACCTCCTCCCAAAGCAGAGAGCACACATGATGTTAGCAGAAGCTACTGTAAATTCATGAACAAGATCAGAATACCGTCCATCAGTGCTCTGACGCAATAATGCCTGCACCAGCTCCATGGCCTCGGCTGTAACGTGCTGCTCAAAGGCTTTTTTGGTCTGACTGTTTGCAGAGGAAAATGCTCTGAGGCTGGACTGTGCAACTTTCTTGTGTGCTTTCCACTGTTTGCTGTAATTAGTAAATGTCAAACTCCTGCCTCCCGAGATCATCTGGAAAGAGAGAAAGTTCGGTCTGCCTGCAAACTCGGTGCTGTGCTGTATCAGAGCCTGGCGGATTGCTCTCTCTCCATTCAAAACCACAACATCACTGCAGCCCAGCCGGATCTGGTACACGTTGCCATATTTTTTGGCCAGCCTGGCGAAGGTGATGTGAGGCATCTGGCCCAGCTGCATTGCATTGCCGACCACGGGCCAGGCGAAAGGTCCCGGCAGTCTTCTCTTCAGCCTGAGGTTCCTGACCCAGAGGCAGGCTTCCACACAGAAGAGGAAAACAAAGGTGGCAACCAGAGCAGGATGGACCTGTCCGCTCCATTCTCTGATGATGCTGCTGCTCTTCACACCAAACTCAGGGTCCAGTGCCATTGTGACAAGCTTCCTGCACACTTGCTTCTCAAAAATGATTTAAAAAATAGTTTCAAAGTTAGTAGAGCTGCTGACTATGTGGGGAAAATATAAATCACTTATATATCCATAGCATCTAAAAAAAATAATATTTTAGATGTTACTGAAATGACAGTGAGGTCATTTTGATAATGAACAAAGTTTTTTTCTCCCTCAGAGTCTTTTCATCAAGATCAGGCTTAAGTGCCTGATTTTTTGCTTCACTCCAGTGTCTTATATGTTTTGCAGTTGGTGGGCAGGGCTCGGGATAACTTTCATACTCCTCCCATTGTGGTAGCCCCGCAGACCCCGCTATATTTTCTCTCCGCTTGCCGGTCGCTGTTGGAGGCGCGCACTTGAGAGAGCCGAGGGACACCGTGAGCGAGCAGCGTGAACGACCGCCTACGGAGGAGAGGGGAAAAAAAGACGTAGCAACTGGTGACCGATTAACTAGGACAGTTTGTTTAACTGTCCTAGTTAGTGGGAGAACTTGCATAGTTTGCACATTTTGAAGTGCGTCTTTTGTGTGTGTGCGCTTTTTTCTTTCTTTCTTTCTTTTCTTCTTTTTTTTTTTTTTACATTATTTCTTTTTTTAAGGCTCAGCGGGGAAAAATTTGGCTTTTAAAAAGGTGTTTGCATTCGGTTTACGAATTATGCAAAAATATATTCGGGGGAAAATGATTTTCATACTTTCACGTGTATCTATTTTCATGCTTGAGAATTTGCGAGAAACAAGCGCAGCTTTTTGGGAAAGTTGCAGCTGCTGAGTTCAACCTGATGTAATCTCTGTGCACTAACTTGTATTTAATGTAAGGCTCAGCCTAACTGTAAGAACCAATGTTGTGACTTTAATAGTTTATTCTTTTTTCCGGGAAGTCCTTTGAGTTTTTTGTATAACAAAGAAACGTTGTGCACCACTCTGAAGCGCATCTTTCACAGCTTCTTTTTTTTCAAGTCTTTATACAGCTTTATTGCAGAAATGTGTGCCTGTTTTTTTTACAGTGACTCTTAACATTATAAAAACTTGCATTAAAATACTCATCATATATGTCATTTGCATTGTGTTAATTAGTGAGAAAGAAAGAAACATCACACAGAATATTAGATAAAACATTACAAGGTTTCTTATTTCTTCCATTATTCGTCTTAGCACCGCAAAGAGGTAGATTAGTTAGACTGAATCTTTACACAACAATCTTGCACAATAATTCAGCGTGGACAAAGCCATGAAATATTCATACTTGGGTTTCCTACAACAGCTTGTTTTCTCCAACACACAAACTGCGCTTCTGCATGAGACAGCGGGTTACATCATAGCACAGGAAACTTCAGGTGCCCCCCCCCCAGTGATTGCAAAAGCAAATGCGAGGCTACTTCATTGTCGCAGTCCACCTTTATTCTCTTCTCTCCCTTTTAAGTAGGAAAGAGAAGCTCCGCACTTTCCCGTGGGTTTTCTCTTTAGATCGAGTTGCATTATTGGACAATCATATTCCCGTTAATTATTTTATTATAGCATCATGTGGTTATTTCCCAAAGCAAAACATTTTCCTCAAGCTGTGTGGAAGATAAAAAAAAAAGTGTTTCTTGTTTTCCCACCAGCTGTTAAGTTTATTTTTGCAGGAGGTAATGACCCTCATTAAAGGTACTAAAACATTTCCAAAGTAAGTCACTAAGTGAGAGGGACAGAAACTTTGCTACCCCACAGGCGCACTCTGTCTTTATCAACAGGACAGGAGCAGAGGAGTGTGGGTGGTAGAGAATGACAGCAGATGCTGAAAATATTTTTTAAGAGGGAAAAGATAATATGTTACTCTACAGATAGATCATACAAGAAACATTTCTTATTGGTCAAATTTATTATTATTATTAAAAACATTTTTTAAAAAGTTCATTTCACCACAAAGTTTATCTCACAGATTATGTGACAGCACCTACAAAGTAAACCAGTCACTGCTCTGACCCATACACATTATTTTTATTGTCACCCATTTCCATACTAACCATATCTCCACAGACTGTAGTGCATAACACTCTGATTACATAAACACATAAAAACAGAAGTTCTTATGTGCACAGCATATTTAAATTATGAGTGCAAACACAAAGGTAACAATAAAAGTCAGTGAAGTGTTTCATGCGTCGTTCTTTCATGATAATGGACCTTTGAGAGCCTTTTGCAGATGTCGAGCGTTTTTGGAGCTCTGCCTGAGAGCTGTTTGTCTTGAGAAATGTGGTGTGGCTGAGCACCAAATCCTCTAGAATGATTTCTTGGTTAACCAGAGACATTGCAATGTCTTCAAAATACTGCCTGCATTGGGGGATGACTGTTTCTTCTCTGTTCCTATAAGGGCGGAATCCCCCCTCACCTCCACCAACACCACCGACACCCCTACCTCCTCCTCCTCCTCCACCTCCCTGAGCCTGGTCCTCATATGTGGCCACTCGCATCCCCATAATGCTAATTAGAGCCAGGTTTGTGGC
Source organism: Astatotilapia calliptera (assembly GCF_964374335.1). NCBI lineage: Eukaryota > Metazoa > Chordata > Actinopteri > Cichliformes > Cichlidae > Astatotilapia > Astatotilapia calliptera. Next base: position 31,756,789 of record NC_137440.1, on the reverse strand, counting down.
TGACGAAGGGGAGGGGGTGCTTGGGTGGCAGGATGGTGGAGGGGGGGTCTAGTTTGCGTGCATGTGTACGGGAGGTGCAGATGACTGGGTCTGCGGGAGAGGGGTGTCATGTGTGCATTTTGCGTGTGGTTGCCGTGTTTGCTTGTGATTGCTCCTTGTAACCTGGCTGTGAAAGGTTGGCCCTGACCCTGTGTTGACTCTGGCTGAGGGGGTGGATTAGTCGGAGGGAGGTTTGGGGTGGAGGCAGGGATGGGGTCTATGTGCCGCTGCATGTCATGTGCTGGCGGGTGGGTGCTTTCTGTGTGGAGACAGGACCAATGGTAGGCCAGGCTGCCTCGTCTCTGGAGCTAATCATTGTTTACTAGTCTCATTTCCACTTCTCAGTGAGCTACTGTCACGCACAGCACCGACAGGGAGGAAGGAAGAGGGAAGGGGGTAGGGGGCTTGGTGAGGTGGTGAGGCAGGGAGGAGAGGAAAGTCAGCGGTCCAACAGGCAGTTGGGGAGCTGGTGGAACTTAGGAGAAGGGAAGGGGAGAGTGAATACAGCACTTGAGAGAACAAAAGTGAGCCAAGACTAAAAAAAAAAAGTGGTTAGAAGCAACCAAGACAAATCAGCAAACAAACCAACAAAAACATCTTCTGGGCTAGCTCCATCTCCGGGAGCCGCGAGGTAACCACCGGACGTTGCTAGTTGGGATGGTGAAGTTTGAAATGACAGTGTTTTCTGCTGCCAGACCACAATATGAGGAAAGAGACACTGGGAAAAATTGTCACTGTCTGACCCAATTGCTGTCTTAGTGAAAAGACCTGACGAATGACAAGCACCCCTTTTTTGTCCATACCAGACAAACAGAGATAGCCTGTTTCAGACTCATTTTCTCTTCTGGAAAGACTGTTTGGATCAGATGAAGGTGCTGTTTGTTCAGAGTGTCTGGGAGCAGGAGACAATTACCTGTGGTATTCTCGCATGGGTAAAAAATATCATTATTTGAACTCTGTTCCAGACAGCTGACGGGGTAAAGACTGTTTAATGGCTTATTGTGTTGTCACATATCTCCACTGGGTAGTGTGTATTTATTGATTCTCAGTGCTACCCAATTCTTGTTCATGTATACCAGTCAGGCATAATATTATGACCACCTGCCTAACATTATGTTGGTCCCTCTTTTGCTGCCAGTCCTGACTCACTGAGGCATGGACTCCACTAGACCCCTGAAGGTGTGCTGTGGTATCTGGCACCAAGATGTTTGCAAAAGATCCTTTAAATCCTGTAATGTGCAAGGTGGAGCCACTGTGGATTGGATTTGTTTTTACACCACATCCCACAGATGCTCAATTGTATTGAGATCTGGGGATTTGGTGGTCAAATCAACACCTCAAACTTGTTGTGCCCTTCAAACCTTTCCTGAACCCGTTTTGTTTTGTGGCGGGGTGCATTATCCCGCCGAAAGAGGCCACAGCCATCAGGAAATATCATTTCCATCAAAGAGTGTTCATGGTCTGCAATAATGCTTAGCAACAAAGCATCACACTGCCACCACTGGCTGGCCTTCTTCCTATAGTACATCCTGGTGCCAGGTGTTCCACAGGTAAGCGATGCACGTCCATCCGGACATCCACATGATGTGAAAGAAAAGGAGAATCATCCGACCAGGTCACCTGCTTCCATTACCCCATGGTTCAGTTCTGATGGTCACATGCACATTGTTGGCACCTTTGGCAGTGGACAGGGCATGGGCACCCTGACTAGTCTTTGCCTATGCAGCCCCATAAGAAAATAAATTGCGATGCAATGTGTATTCTAAAAATGTTCTGTTGGGACCAGCATCAACTTTTCCATTAACTTTTTCTGAGCTACAGTAGCTGGTCAGTTTGATTAGACCAGCCTTCACTCCCTATGTGTCTCTGGTTCACAACAATCCCTTCCTTGGATCCTTTTGATAGATGCTCGTCTAGCCATCTCAGTTTGGTCCTTGCCAAACTCGCTCAGATCCTCACACTTACCCATTTCTTCTGCTTCTAACACTTCCTGCTTCTTTGAGAACAAAATGTTCACTTGCTCCCTAATCTATCCCACCCACCACACTGATTTGCACTTTCACTTCATATATATTGTACATTACTAATTTATGTTTCTTATGTAAAAAATAATTGCCTTTTTTACTTTTCACATTTCTGAAACAATGAATGAAACAAAGGTGTTGTCACCAGAAGCCCCGCCCCCTGGGAAGGGATGCTGGAGGGATGCTATTTTTTCCCTCTGGAAAGTTTCTGTGGTCTGGAGTTCTACACTTTACATGTGTAGATGTTTTTTGTTTGTATTTTTATATAGGATAGTTGTTCAGCTGGTTATGTAAGGCAAATGTAAGGCTTCAGTTAGCTAACATTAACTGTCTGCAAATGATAAGACAACAAAATCAGCAGTAATGAAGTATAGTGTGAGCTAAGTTTGATTTAATGTTTTATTTTTCTGTGTACATTAGCAAGGTAACAAAGTTGTATCACTGTCTGTAGTAAGCGGAGTAGTAAGATTTAGTTCACATGTTTTTTTGTTGCAAATCTTTACTGTTGGTTTGGCTGCTCTGTTAGAAGTGTGTGACCAGTTACATTACCAGCACAAAGCCATAGCCACTGTAAAAGTGCATACTAACACATTGATGTAGCTACTATAATATGCCATGTACACACTGAGCTGCAGTGATTAAGAAAGTCATCGTGGTTTGGTGCATGGATTTAACCTTCCTTTTATTTTGTGGGCTTGTATAAGACACATAACAAAAACATTTGGAAAGCTGTTATACTAAAATTTTGACCTGTTCAAATGGCAGGCAGTTCACAGGGGCTGTGGCTATGTGCTGGAAACGTTACTTCTCTCACAAGAGAAAGTCACTCACTTCTTACAAAAATGTGATAGTAACTATGCTGTAAGTCAGTTTCACAAATACAAATATGTAACATATGCATGTGTTTAATTGAAAATTTAGTTAACCATTATTTTAAGAGAAATCTGTGTAAATATAAGTACCATTAAAAGGTCAAAGGTTTGATGAGTGCTTTCCTTTGACTGATCTGCGTAGGATCTTCGTATTTGGTGAGTATACCTCAGACGTCTTCACACTTTTCTTTAAAGTCATTTGCATTTACATTAAAACATTTTGATGAGCTGCCTGAATAAAAGAATTTTGGTCAAAAACTGAATTTTATGCAAACGCTTAATCTATTAATTCATAACTATCTGTAGTTCTAGTATCTGTATTAGTTCCCTTTGCTGATGCTTTTTTTTTTTAATGTAATACCATCTATACACGTGCATAAGTGTGCACGTGAGCCTGAAAGTCACATCCAAGTATGCCAGTGTATTTAATTCTAATGAAGAATTCAGCTCTAAACTACACCAATAAGCATTTTCGACTCCACCCCCCCCCCCCCCCCCTAAATATAATACAAGAAAAAGGAAAATAATGCGTCAAAGGAAAGTTCAAGAAAGTTTTCTAGCGTGTTGCCAAAAGTCCCAGAGTTGATCTATTATTAATAAAATAACTTATTAGGATAACGGGCATGTTGTAATTCACCTTACTTCTAATTTTTTTGTTCTATAAATCTCCTCTCTTAACTGTGAGCAGGCTGCGTGATAGATTTTCTCCTAATGTGGCACCCACCGACAGGAGCCATGTATTATGTACAGTATAAGGATTTTTGTTTCTAATCCTGTTGAGTTTTTGCGTGCTAGGAGAGCGGAGCGGGGATGAGCTTGCGTGCCATGCCGACCTGGCATGCGCGGAGCTAGTTCACTGAACTACGGCTTCCCCGGGGAGCGGGGAGAGGAGGGGAGGGTGATGCGAGGCTGCGCTGGGAGATTAAAATGAGACGAGGGAGAAAGCACCGGTAGAAATGGCTTCCAGATGACCCCGACTCGGCGTAGATAGCCAGCAGACAGTTTGTTATGCAAGTCTTAAAGAAAGGGGCATGCCACTGTCCAGAAATAATTTTTTTCGAATAGTATAGACTACAGAAAGATTAAATGGAACAAGAAAATTGGAATGTGGCAAGGTAGGGATATTAGTCCAATTTGGCCTATACAGCTTAAAATAATTGCCAGTCGGAAGCTGTGGTACTGTCTTTTGCACCTTTGTCTCAGTCATCAGTTTAGCTTTGTACAGTGAAAATTAAGGGAGACATAATTGTTAAGCTCAAGAAAACTTTTGCAAAATCTTGCTCAACTACAATTTAATTTTATACTAAGATCCCATCCCTTAGGCCAGCGGTCCCCAACCTTTTTTGCGCCACGGACCGGTTTTGTGTCCGACAATATTTTCACGGACCGGCCTTTTACGGTGTCGCGGATTAATATAACAAAACAAAACCAGTACCAAAAAAGAAGATTTATTGATAACACACAGGAAAAGACCAACGGGAACCGAGTTAATGATAAAAACGATAAAAAAACCCCGAAAAATAATTTTCACACCCGAGCCTCAACTGTCTCGGCCCGGTACCAAACGACTCACGGCAAGGGTGTTTAGGACGCTGCCTTAGGCTATGTGCTGACTTTATAATTATGGTATTTATCACAGGATTTAAATTTAAATCTAAAATGAAGGATTTCCATGTATTTTAAAAAATGACTTTAATCATAAGATAAGATAACCGGGTTTTATCTGTCATCCAGGAAACATTAAAATTAATCTCAACATGAATAAAAGATGAAGAAGATGGGCGGCATTACTATTAATACAAAAATCTGACATTTTATTCACTGGGACTGTACCAGTGAAACACCCCCTCCCCTTCTCCCCTTTATATTTTATATATTTTTAATATAAAATCTAAGATTTTATATACACTTAAGATTATTTATCATGTTTTAAGTGCTGGGATAATACCCAAAGCATTAGTATAACACATAACAGAACTGCCTTTACCACAGCTTCAGTGAAATACTGCTCATTGAATGACAATCATTACTTGCCAGAATTTTATTTTTTTCACATTTTTGTTCTTTTTACTGACTCTGCAGCACATGGAAGGCTTTAAAATATCATCTTTGGGGTCCTTCCAAAGACAGTCTGAGCAGAAATCCACCTTGAAAAATAAATTACTTGCACATGGAGAAATTCCTTGAAACGCTTGAAAACTACAAGACAACACCTGCTGATTGTTTTCTAAAGATGGCTCAGGGATGTGAGGAGAATCCTGCTGAAGTTAATTTGGCAGAGTAAATATTTATTTTAAAAAAAAGAATCAGAAGTATGTTTTCCTTTTTTATTTCGTAATTAGGCGGAAAACAAAAGAAGATGTTCTTAACAAAGACGGACAGATTTTGGCATTCCTCGGACGTATATAGAACTTACCAGAGGTTTGGACAAATTGGCTGATGGGTTAAAAGTAGCAGGAGACAGACTGAGACCTCAAGCTTCAGCTCGTGTAGGTGTGATTATGTTTTCCCAGGTTGAAAATCCAAGCCAACATATTTGGAAGCTACTGGGTTTATTTTTCCAGATCTTTTACAGTCTCCTAAAGACAAAGAACTCCAATTGATTTTCCAGAGTTTTGGTTAGCTTCACTCTCCTTTCACATTGTTCTAGCTGACATTCCTCATTCAGAATTGTTTGAACTTCAGTAATGATCATGCAACTTTTACCAACTGGATTATTACAGCATTTTACTAACAAAACCCAGTGTATATTGTATCTATGTTATACTGTATATTCTCTGTACAAAGTACTTATTGTTGTTTGTCTAGAGAGGTTCTTATGAAAATTATTGGCATGTTCTCTTCTTTCACCGTTAGATGCCAAAACATTTCACCATGACAGCATTTTGTCTTTTGAAATAATCTCTGCTCTGTTTTGCAGTTTAATAAAAAAAGTAACTTTTTTCTCTTAGGATATGAAACAGAATGTTCCTGGGTTTTTTCTCTATTCTTTTTACTGGCTCACATATTTATGAGCTGCTTTGTCTCTGGCTCTCTTTGAGACAGCCTGTCCCAGGCTGGGATCACTGCAGGTGGGGAGGTTGAACTGGTCAGATTGCGGCTGAGGCAGCCAATGGCTCATCCACAGGCTCACTGAACATTATGTGCAGTATGGATCTTACCAGTGAGTTGCTCTTCTCATTGTGTAATTGGGCGGATAATGTTCCGTGATTCCCTCTTTTTTGCACCTCATATGTTCCGCCTGAGTAGCTCGGTTCATTTTAGTATCCTGAAAATGGAGCCGGGTCAGCAAGCGGTCAGGTTACCCCCTTCAGTGCTCCAGTTCTGCTGATGAGCCGGTCGGTATTACTGCAGCAGTGGGACAGATTCCTCTGAGGTTATTATTCATCAACTGTTTTAGACCCAGAAGAGCCCGGCTGTAGTGACGCTGGTGCACATGCAACTTACTCTCTGTCAAATTTTGCTTATACTCCAATTGTTTAGCATTAGGAGAGTGAGAATGTAACTATGAAACTAATCTTTGCAATGAAATCAGATATATATTAGAAGCAAATCAAGTCTTTTTATTGTGCTGAAGTGGGAACAAATGCAGCTCTGGTAGAACAAAATAGGTTTGTGTGGATGGGCTTTTGTGCTTTATGTACCACATGCCCACTTGCATGCCATTGCTTTGTGTTTCTGGAGCTGTAAACTGTGACGCAATTACCATGGAGAAACTTTACTATGACTTTACTTGACTTAATTTTAATTATGTTCCACTTTGGTCACTTACCTGTGAAAACCTCTCTCTCTTCACTGTTGGGGTGCATGGTGTATTAACGTTTTGTATGAAGCCTTAAAAAGCTTCTTTTTTGGGTATTTTTTCATATTTTTGAATACTGGTTGGGATGGGTTTAGTAAGGAAAGTCGTTTTGACTTTTAATGCGTATCTTTAAATTATTAGCAACTCAATGATAAGAGGTCAGGGACAATAGTTTGGGATTTTTTTTGCCCACTTACTGAAAAGAATAGGGAAAACAGGGAACTTGTGTGGCTGAATTGTTTATAATAGTGTTGATGAGCACAGACAGAGTGATTACAGCTCTTAGTGCAAACTGATCAAAAGCAAAACTGTGATAATTGGAGATGATAAAACTCCAGCTGGCTCTTACCCTGTGGTGTCCCTCAGAAAGGAGAGTCGTCATATTGGGTGACAGATGGCTCATGGCTGCGTTTCATTTCTAGGGGCTTAGCTCTAGTCTGTGTCAGAGAATGTCTTTATGCTTCAGAGAAAATAATAGTGCGGTTACCAGATGAATGAATGACATTTATCAGCAGTTTAAACCCTCTGTTCTGACAACATCCTCTAATTTACACGTAGCAAATTAATCCCAGATATTTAATGTGTTCTGACTTTTCTGTGTGATGTCGTTAATGTTGTTACTTCTCTCTCTTGACTTCTCTGCCTTTTCTCTACTTGAGAAAAATAACCCAGAATTAAAGCTGACATCGCAGCTTCAGTCTCAATGACCCAGCACAGACATTTTTATACCTCTTAGTCTGATAATATTTTGGAATTCATGCAAATTTGAGATACTCGAAGAGTGAGCCAGCAGCTCCATTTACTTACTAAATGCAGTGCTGCTAACAGGTGGATCCTGTAGCATAGTTTCATGTAAATCACCTCACAGCTTCTCGGATTTAGCTCATTCTGGCACGTTCGGCAGTCCCAGCTGCAATCGTCCTCTCTGTCAAGACTGCAGCACGCTGGAACTGCTGACCTGCTCAGCTGTTTGACTGAAACAAGCTGCACAGACATGCATGTTCACTGTTTTTGCAATCTGTTTGCATAAGGAACATTTACCAGATTCACCTATGTGTTTGTGTAGCAAGATCTGCTGTCATGATCAAGCACATTTTGAATTTTATAATTCCGTTCTGCGCATATATATATATATGTATATATATATATATATATATATATATATATGCACTGCTTTTATCTTGGTGGTATTTAGGATTGAGACAACATCAAATGGATTTTGTCTATATAGGGCATGATCTTTTCAGTGCTGCAGTCATTTGTGGGGGAATGTAAACACATAGCTGTCAGCAGGGTAATGACCATTAGCAGTGATATCGTTCAGAGAGAGTGTTTAAATGGTGTCCATCGTTGGGTTTGATAGAGTAATGCTGATTTTTGCACCAGATGAATAGAAGCACTGTTGGTTTATTCTCATATTTGGTCTACAGGTAAAAAAAAATAAAAGCCAATTTATCATTTTACTCTTTTTTTATTGGAGTAGTCAAGCTTAGAGTGTTTTTTAGCCTTTTAAAACTGTTGTTGTGAGAAGCTTTTGCAGCCATGCACAGCGACACTGACCTCGTGTTTTATGTTGGATGATATGTCTTTTCCTCCCATTCGACATGCTTCGTCAATTCATTATTATGTAGAGCTCAGTGAGAAACAATGCTTGAGTCAGATGTGAGGATATCACATGTCACATTATTCTTGAGCAATGCAGTTCCTTTAGCTCTTGGCTACACGCAAGATACGTTTTCTTTCTTTAAGTAGCACTCCTCACATGACTTTATGAATGGTGTAATTTGAGACACGAGCTCTACCAGGCTTCCCATGGTGGCTGACTTAGACACAAACAGTGGCACGTTTCTCAATCACGCAGTTTCTGCAGGGGGGAAAAAAGCTAAGGTTGCCTCACAAACTAATGAGCTCAAGAGAGAACAGTGTCAAAGTAGTCCCTTATGGACGATATATTCCATATGCTTACTCGGAGGCCAAGAGGCACCCTATACCTCACATCTGGCACAGACCACCAATAGCTGACACATTCTTCCTCTGACCATCGAACCTCTAAGACAGAGGCTGCTCCTTTCTTTTTTTCCCTTAATGTTTCTAATCTTGTTCTGCACTATCTATAATCTGGGACACGGATGTGATTATTTTATTACCAAAGCCATTAGCTCGATCATTTAATATAAATACATGGAAATTGTGGATTTCTTGTTCCTGCCAAATATGAGTATCACGGTCTTTGACTACCTGCAATTCTGTGTAGGGCAGGCTGTATTTAACAGCGTTTTAAACTTGAACCTTTATCTGACAACATAGAAAGACAGCTTTTAGTATTTTTTTGTGTTTGGGCAAACCTGAATATTAGAATCAGAGCTGCTAAAATTCTTCCTTTCCGCAGTAACTTTTGGTAAAATCAATGGGAAGAGATGCTGCCATATTTCTCAATATGTCTTTCATGGAAGGTTAACTGAGGACATGTGTGTGTGGCTGACTGCAGACAGCCTTTCCACTGTGGGGTGTAGTGAGGCTACCAGAGTTGTTTTGTAAGACTTTTCTAAAAGGTGAGCAACATATCCTCCCTCTCACTTTTATACACTCTGAGGACAAGGAGGGGATTGCTTCGCTCCTCTCATTCTCCTTCTCTGCTCCTTCGCTTTATTACTTCCGTCAGCCCTAATTTGGGTTGATGGGGTGGCTGTTGCATGACAAGACACATGTCTGGGCCCCTGCGTGAGAAGGCTGGCTGGCTCTTGCTGAGCTTGTTTTCTTTGCGTGACCATGTCCCTCCCTCTGTCACTCCTGGAACCTCCCAGCAAGGCCCCCCCTGACCCTGTTCATGCCCTCGTTAGCTGGCATGTGGCTGGTTTATTTGCTTTGGCCAGCTGCCCGTGTGAAAGGCAAATTTTGACTATGCTCCGGGAGGGGCTATCTTTAGAGCGGAGCAATGGTAGAGGTGTTTGGTGGAGGTGGTGTGTGTATGTGTGTGCAGATAATGCAGGTGGGGTGTCAGGATGAGCAGCAGGAAGAACTCAGCGCTTTGTTTGTGCATAGCAATGTGCAGTTGGTATATTTTAATGTGTGACCTGCGTGCCTGGTCAAAGAGAAATTTGCCCCACTGTAACTGCTTTTGAAGAATGACATGCAAAGACAGGTCACCCAGAGTTTACCGTCCCAGTTGCAGTCCACAGAGGGTGCTGGAGAAAAAAGGAGCATGAGGATCAGGGCAGTGTATGCAAAGTTCACTTGTTCCCACTGATGTAATGTATCGAAATGATCACGCTAACATGCATGTTTCTGCATATACTCTCTCCTGCCAAACTTCCCCTGTAGTTTTCTAACTGGGTGTACAGATTTACATATTGAGCCAGAGAGACAGAAGGATGCAATGAAACCCTTTCAAAGGGTTTCCAAAGCACCGTGTGATCATACAGCTGGGAGTAAAACTTGTGTGAACACTAAAAACAACTTTAACTTTGAGGTCACTTCATCACACTGCAAACACCTGCAAAAGTGGGTCATTTTGGGTATGCTGCTATGAGCAGAACAGCAGCTTTACTTTGAACATCAGCCAGATACAAAACTTTTGTTTTAGAAAGTCTTGTATCATGCAGTCTTTTTGTTGTTTCCTTCTTCCACTTTCAACACGAGGGTAGTGAAATTAATCAAACAAAGCTGAATAATTTGAAATAGTTGGTGTCCGATCTATTTGGAAGTGAGAGAAAAATGACACTGAACCAAACAGTTTTTTGGCTTCTACTAATCTATCTTATTGTGGATTAATTAAATTAGGTTAATTTTATCTTTAGTCATATAGTGCCAAATTACAACAACAGTTGTGTCAAAACACTTGTAGGGTAAAAACCCCTATAAGAATACAGAGGAAACCCCAACAAAGCAAAGTAAAAGTACATCAAAAATTTGACTTCAACCACTTGTTACGCTACCAAAACCCACCCAGCCTCCAAATGCAAGCTTCCACACCTCCGAATTTAAGCAGTTAAGCTACAGTAGCCAAAGAATGACTAGTGTGTACCTTTGTGACCTTTGAATTTTGCACTATCTATAGATAAAGATAAGATCCTCGCTGCCTGAATGCATTTCCACTGGTTGTGTTGATTGTACCATTTGTCTATTATAATTTGACAGAGGTTACAGGTTAAAGCACATGTACCCCTATGCAGCTGACATCACTTCCTCCTAATCCTGTAATTCAGTGAAGTGATAGAGTGAACAGCAGCAAGATGACGGACCGTAAATCAGAATACAATGTCAGAAAAGCAGGATAGTACAACCCCACAGAGTCACAAGTATGTTCCAGATTAACCTCTGCCGCCCCGTCACTCAATACCTCTGCTGGGATGGAATCACTTGAAGCCGTCTAGGTCTGCACGCTGGAAGTTATGCTTTGGCTGTAAACACAATACAATAGGAAGGAGACATCACAGCTCCCTATAACTTGCAGAGAGTTGTGAAATTTTCATTTGAAGATTTTTAAACATGTTATTAGTAATTACTGCATCAAATATATTTAATAGACAAAATCAAAGTGGTGTGGGAAGAAAATTTATTTGCTCCAAATGAACGTTCATCAAGCCTACATTTTGTGGTTTGTCCAATACCATTTTGTGCAAGAGCTGGACCACATACTGGGGCAATACACAAATTACTTTGAAGACCCACATCCTTATGTTCTGAGACTCATAAATGACAAACAAGACACATTAAGAATGCGCCATGGAGAAAATGAAGAAAAAAAAGCTTCCACTGCTGTTCCAGGAAACAAACTTTTCTGGTGGTCCTTCACATTAAACTGCCACTAACCCAAATGCAAACACACAGATACAAACAACATTTGATTAGGACTGGCACAAAAGTGGATGCTTTCCGAATTTGTCTCCTCATGTGATCTTAGCTCATTTATTTACACAGAAGAATATATACTTACTCTTGGATGTCTTGTGGGTAAGATGATTAGGAGCTCCCTACGGAATTAGACACAGGAAGTAGAATTTATAATGCTAAAGCAAGAATGTGGCTAAGCTAAAATCAGATCCACATTTACCAAGATACATATGTACATATTGATAGCAAAAGTATTTACTGCATGCTGTGTAATACTAGAGGGCAGTACATAGGAAGTACATGCAAATCTGTGAACTTTGAAAGAAGGTAGAATTTCCAGCTTTAAGATTGATTTAGAGTTCTTTGGGAAAGCTGTCTTAAGTTATGATGTAATCTTTAACTCTATGCCGTAACTTTCCACTTAACCTGATGTGTACTAAGGTTGGGCGATTTGTAAACATTTTCCAACCAACAATCATCAGTACAATAACCGATGATGGCAATATATTTGCACATGTGCAGACTTTTTGATGGGCGGAGCAATGTAATCATGCACGGATTGATTTGCGCGTTTACAACACAGAAGTCCGAACATGGATGAACTAGTTGCCAAAAAAATATAAAGTCGCCAATTTGGGATTTCTTTGGCTTTAAACCGGATGAAAAAGGTAAACCTAAGGATGTAACCAAAGCAGTGTGCCGCTTGTGCAGACGTAGAAGTGCGAGCAAAAGACTCAAACATGACTAACTTGCATGAGCATCCAAATGTCTTTTCCTGAACATAAGCTACTGGCTTTCTTTCTTTCTTTCTGTCATGAGTTTGAGTAAATGAATCGCTGCATTTGGGCACACACTGAGGAGGTGCATTTGTTCACAGATGAAAGAGGGTGTTGTTAAAACTGCTAAGACTGCTTCTATTCGCTGCATCATTATTAACAAACTTACTCATAGGCTGAGCCTGTTGTCTATTCGCCCAACCCTAATGTGTACTACATGTCAGGTCAACACAGCCTGGAACAGTTGCGTTGAGTCCACTTGGAGGATGTGTCCACACTTGGTGCATTGCATTGTACAGGGAGTGCAGAATTATTAGGCAAATGAGTATTTTGTCCACATCATCCTCTTCATGCATGTTGTCTTACTCCAAGCTGTATAGGCTCGAAAGCCTACTACCAATTAAGCATATTAGGTGATGTGCATCTCTGTAATGAGAAGGGGTGTGGTCTAATGACATCAACACCCTATATCAGGTGTGCATAATTATTAGGCAACGTCCTTTCCTTTGGCAAAATGGGTCAAAAGAAGGACTTGACAGGCTCAGAAAAGTCAAAAATAGTGAGATATCTTGCAGAGGGATGCAGCAGTCTCAAAATTGCAAAGCTTCTGAAGCGTGATCGTCGAACAATCAAGCGTTTCATTCAAAATAGTCAACAGGGTCGCAAGAAGCGTGTGGAAAAACCAAGGCGCCAAATAACTGCCCATGAACTGAGAAAAGTCAAGCGTCCATCTGCCAAGATGCCACTTGCCACCAGTTTGGCCATATTTCAGAGCTGCAACATCACTGGAGTGCCCAAAAGCACAAGGTGTGCAATACTCAGAGACATGGCCAAGGTAAGAAAGGCTGAAAGACGACCACCACTGAACAAGACACACAAGCTGAAACGTCAAGACTGGGCCAAGAAACATCTCAAGACTGGTTTTTCTAAGGTTTTATGGACTGATGAAATGAGAGTGAGTCTTGATGGGCCAGATGGATGGGCCCGTGGCTGGATTGGTAAAGGGCAGAGAGCTCCAGTCCCACTCAGACGCCAGCAAGGTGGAGGTGGAGTACTGGTTTGGGCTGGTATCATCAAAGATGAGCTTGTGGGGCCTTTTCGGGTTGAGGATGGAGTCAAGCTCAACTCCCAGTCCTACTGCCAGTTTCTGGAAGACACCTTCTTCAAGCAGTGGTACAGGAAGAAGTCTGCATCCTTCAAGAAAAACATGATTTTCATGCAGGACAATGCTCCATCACACGCGTCCAAGTACTCCACAGCGTGGCTGCAAGAAAGGGTATAAAAGAAGAAAAACTAATGACATGGCCTCCTTGTTCACCTGATCTGAACCCCATTGAGAACCTGTGGTCCATCATCAAATGTGAGATTTACAAGGAGGGAAAACAGTACACCTCTCTGAACAGTGTCTGGGAGGCTGTGGTTGCTGCTGCACGCAATGTTGATGGTGAACAGATCAAAACACTGACAGAACCCATGGATGGCAGGCTTTTGAGTGTCCTTGCAAAGAAAGGTGGCTATATTGGTCGCTGATTTGTTTTTGTTTTGTTTTTGAATGTCAGAAATGTATATTTGTTGTGTATTTTGGGTTATAACAGGATCCGTAGTGGGCATGCCCCGATGCATTATGGGAAATGATGCTTTTCGGCTGTTGCTCGGGCTAGCTCCATGTTAAGTTGCTCCGTTATAATAAATACTGCAAGTTACGTCGTGGTCCGAGTATCATTGTTATACTAGTAACCCGGAGTGAAGATATAACAAAAGTGGCGACGAGGACGTCTGGACCGACGCTGTAGTCCGCTTTGGAGTTTTACATTTTTTTTTCCTGCTGATGCCTCGCGCTAACCTGGTGTTAGACAGCGCCGGAGGTAGGACGACACTACCGGTGTGCGAAGGTGGATGCCGTTTTTTTTTTCTCAGCGAAACGGGGAGGAATGTACAGCGGACAGGACGACGAAGGCAGACTCCGTAAGTGACGTTAACCAAAACATAAACGGATAAAAGAGACGTTACGAAAAGGAACAGTTGTGAGGGGAAGAGTGCCATTCAACCAGGAGCCGAGTAATGGCTGGAGTTACTGGCCCTATCGGTCCCTTCGACGAAAGCACGGAGCAATGGAGCTCATATACGGAGCGTTTTGGATATTTCGTTGCGGCTAACGACATACAGGATGCTAAACTGGTGCCCATTTTTTTGAGTGTGATAGGCCCAAAGACTTTTACCCTGCTAAGGAGCCTGCTACAGCCTGCAAAGCCAGGCAGTAAAAGTTTCACAGAGATCGTGGACACACTGACCAAACACTTCTCGCCCAAGCCCCTCGTGATCGCTGAACGGTTCAAGTTTCACAAGCGAAACCAAGAAGAGGGTGAGTCTGTCACAATGTTCGTTGCATCGTTACGCAAATTAGCTGAACACTGAGTTTAAAGATGTTTTAAATGACACATTAAGAGACAGACTCGTGTGTGGTTTAAGAAATGAAGCTGCACAGAAGAAATTGCTCACGGAAAGTGATTTGACTCTTGAGAAGGCAATTAATATCAGTGTGACCATGGAAATGGCATCAAAAGAAGCCCATGCGCTACATGCTACAGACAGAGTACACAAACTAGACAATGGTAAAGCAAATGCACAGGGACCATGCTTCCGCTGTGGCAAGTTAGGACACCTTGCTAGTGATTGCTGGTGCAAAGAAATGGATTGCAACAACTGTGGAAAAAAAGGTCATGTAGCACGGGCATGCAGGAACAAAAGGTGCAAGGATAAGGGCTCAAAGCCTGGGAATAAAAGAGGCACTGCAAGATTCAAAAAAGAAAGACATGTTCACACAGTTAAGCTTCATGAGGATAGAGCAAATGACTCCTCAGATGAAGAAGTGTTGTCTGCAATAAATACTGTGCGAATACTGAAGGTGGACGAAACCTCAGACGGCTTTTGGGTCACGCCCAAACTGGAGGGACATGTTGTAAAAATGCAGATTGACACTGGGTCAAAAGCATCACTAGTGTCATATAATGTCTATAGGACATGTCTGAAGCACCTTCCACTCAAACCCTCCGACACAGTATTTAAAGGATATACTGGACATCGAGTGCCTATGAAAGGAATGGCAGAGGTGACTGTTCAATACAATGGCCAAACTGCTAAGCTGCCTGTGTATGTTACGCAGAAGAACTGCCCTGCTATAATGGGACGTGTGTGGCTCAAAACAATCAGACTCAACTGGCAAGAGGTGAGAAAGCTGTCGCATGGTTCCTCTCAGCTACAGGCCATACTGGGAAAACACCAGGAGGTTTTTCGTGAGGAACTGGGCAGCATGAAAAAAATTACAGTGAAGCTGCATCTCAAGCCTGACTCCAAGCCAGTCTTTATGAAGGCTAGACCTGTGCCGTACGCCATTCGGCCCAAGGTGGAGTCTAATTTAGACGCATTGGTCAAGAATGGTGTTCTGGAGCCGGTTACGACCAGCGAGTGGGCCACGCCCATCGTTCCAGTTCCCAAAAAGGACGGCGGAATCCGGATCTGCGGAGACTTCAAGGTATCCGTGAATCCTGTATTAACAGCAGAGCAGTATCCCCTTCCACTGATTGATGACTTATTTGCTGGTCTGAGTGGAGGACAAAAGTTCAGCAAAATAGATCTCAACCAAGCTTACCTGCAAATGCACGTTGAAGAGCAGTCACGTGACATGTTGACTATTAACACACATAAGGGACTTTTCAGATTTTGCAGGTTGCCTTTTGGCATCACATCAGCTCCAGCATTGTTTCAACGAGCGATTGATCAAATCCTGAGCGGATTACCTGGTGTGCAATGCTATCTGGATGATATCCTGTGTACAGGAGCAGATGATGAAGAGCATCTGCGCAACTTGGATGCGACCCTTCAGAGGCTGAAGGAATACGGATTGAGAGTCCGTAAGGAGAAATGTGACTTTTTCCAGTCATCTGTGGAATATCTAGGGCACGTGATTGATGCAAATGGACTTCACACTGCACCTTCGAAGATCACAGCAATCGTGGATGCACCCCCACCACGAAATGTCAGTCAGTTAAAGTCTTTCTTAGGGCTGTTGAACTACTACGGACGGTTCATACCCAACTTGGCATCACTCCTGAAACCACTGCACAACCTGCTACGCAAGGAAGAAGCATGGGAGTGGACAGCAAGCTGCCAAGACGCCTTTCAAAAGGCAAAGGATTCACTGACTGCATCTGAGGTGCTAACCCACTTCAATCCCAAGTTCCCAATTCAGCTTGCTTGTGATGCTTCTCCCTATGGGGTGGGGGCAGTGATTTCCCACATTCTCCCAAATGGCGAAGAAAGGCCAATTGCATTCGCATCAAGGACATTAAACACAGCAGAGTCCAACTATGCTCAGCTGGAACGAGAGGCGCTGAGCATTGTATTCGGTGTTCGGAAATTCCACCAGTACCTGTACGGTAGGAAGTTTACACTGTTTACTGACCATAGGCCTCTCACAACCATCCTGGGACCCTATACAGGGATTCCATCTCTTGCTGCTTCACGTCTCCAGAGGTGGGCGTTGATATTGTCAGGACATTCTTATGACATCAAGTATCGCAAATCGGAGTCTCATTGCAATGCAGATGGGTTGTCCAGGTTACCCCTTCCTGTTAAAAAACCCCGTCTCTGACACAGTTGAGATCCTCTACTTCAGGGAGGTAGAGACAGCACCTGTTTCGGCTGTGCAGGTGAAAAAGGCGTCCAGAAATGACCATGTGTTGGCAGCAGTGCTGGACTGGATCATTAAGGGTCTGCCTGCAAGTAAGGGTGTAGACCTGAAGGCTTTCCTGGGAAAGCGGGTGGAGCTTTCTGTTCAGGCGGGATGTTTGCTGTGGGGGAGGAGAGTCATCATTCCCATGTCACTGCGACCAAAACTGTTGAAGCAACTGCATGCAGGACATAGTGGAATAGTGAGAATGAAGGAAATAGCGAGAAGCTATTTTTGGTGGCCAAATATGGACAAACAGATCGAGGAGATTGCTAAGAACTGCTCTTCGTGTCAGATGGTCCGGAACAACCCACCACTTGCTCCTCTTCATCCCTGGGAGTTCCCACAGGAGCCATGGCATCGGGTACACATTGACTTTGCAGGTCCATACGAGGACAAAATGTTTCTTGTAGCTGTTGATGCACACAGTAAATGGCCTGAAGTGACCATCATGAAATCAGCCACCACTGAAAAGACCATAGAAGCTCTAGGAGAAATGTGCAGTAGGTTTGGATCTCCTACTCAGATAGTCTCTGACAATGGACCTCAACTGGTTTCACAGGAAATGGAGGCTTTCCTACAGGCTAATGGAGTGCAGCACATTACGTCAGCTCCATACCATCCTGCAACGAATGGTCTTGCAGAAAGGTTTGTTCAGACAATGAAACATGCACTGAAAACATCACAAGGCCAAGGAACACTGCATCAGAGACTGCACAAGTTTCTGCTTAACTACCGGAATAGTCCACATGCGACCACAAGGACATCTCCTGCCAACGCAATGTTCAAAAGAGATCTGCGCACTACCTTTGATCTTTTGAAACCCTCAACTGTGAAGGACACTGTACAAAAACAACAAGAGAAACAAATCATGTACAGGGGTCAAAAGGTCAAGGGCAGAGTCTTCAGCACCGGCGAGTCAGTGCAGGCCAGGAACTACCGAGGAGTACACAAGTGGGTTCCTGCAACTGTCATTGCTCAAACTGGTCCAGTTTCATATACAGTTCAGGTGGCCGATGGAGTCTGGAGAAGACACGTGGATCAGCTACTCCGGTCCGCACCAGTGTCTGCAGAAGGGTCTTGCGGAGATCTTGAAAATGCACTCATCGACTCGTCAGCCCCTTCACACACACAAGTAGAGAACTCCACCACATCAGGAACAGTGGTTCCACCTGTAAAGGAGACTGTAAGAGAGACTGAGACATCTTCGGTGTCAGGAACAAAGGCTCCACAAGAGAGCACACAGACTGACGTTACCACAGACCGCCGATACCCCAATAGAGAGCGGCGGCCTCCTGTTCGTCTGAGTTATTAGATGGCACCTGACCCAAATGAACGGGGCAGAATAATCCCCATGGGTCATGGGGGAGGTTGAGGTAGTCCACCCTCACTCCCCAAGATAGCAATTAAAAGAGTTGGTGTTGTAACCTTACAGTTAATAAGAGGTGAAATGTTTGTGAGGCTATTACTGTCATGTGCCAGTGAAGACTGAAGTTTGTGAGTAGATCACCTGTTTATTTCATAGTACATCCTTTGTAAGAGGGGAGGAGATGTTGTGTATTTTGGGTTATAACAGGATCCGTAGTGGGCATGCCCCGATGCATTATGGGAAATGATGCTTTTCGGCTGTTGCTCGGGCTAGCTCCATGTTAAGTTGCTCCGTTATAATAAATACCGCAAGTTACGTCGTGGTCCGAGTATCATTGTTATACTAGTAACCCGGAGTGAAGATATAACAATATTTGTGAATGTGGAGATGTTATATTGGTTTCACTGGTAAAAATAAATAATTGAAATGGGTATATATTTGTTTTTTGTTAAGTTGCCTAATAATTCTGCACAGTAATAGTCACCTGCACACACAGATATCCCCCTAAAATAGCTAAAACTACAAACAAACTAAAAACTACTTCCACAAACATTCAGCTTTGATATTAATGAGTTTTTTGGGTTCATTGAGAACATGGTTGTTGTTCAATAATAACATTATTGAACATGGTTGTTGTTCAATAATAACATTATTCCTCAAAAATACAACTTGCCTAATAATTCTGAACTCCCTGTATGTCTTTTTGGTGAATAAGAAGAAAGGCTGCTCAGTACTTAACACTGTGTGGTAAGGTTTTACTCCACTAGCCCCATTGAGCTCAAGCCTTTCTTCTTCTTTATGAAAAAATAAATAAAATCTTGTCCCTCCCAAGTTGAAGGAAGTTGTTTTTTGTAAAAAGAAGTGGTGTCATCTGCATAGATGTTTATAACTAAGTTTGCATGAACTTGTGCAAATAAGCTGAAACCAAAACATTTTTACCCCCAACTTTGCAAAACATTACTCATTTGCATTCACAGCATTATCATGGGGTCATTTTTCTGTGTTCATCTGGCAGCAGGGTTTTTTTGTTTGTTTGTGGGTACAGTAAGTGTGTACATAATATGCTATAAAGCTTAGTGATGCAGGGAAATACTTGTTTGGTGAGAATCCTATGCAAATTCTTTTCTATTTGTAATACAAGCATACTGGGGAACTCAGCTAAAAAGTAATTTCTTATCTGCAGCTGCAATAGTCTGCAATAGTGTCCTTAAAAACGTAGAACCTGTTTAGCAACTAAAGTCTGCCTTTTATAAAGGTTTTTAAGTGTGCAGCATTAAACCAGGAAGTTAGTCCCTGTAGTAAAGGATTTGTGTGAAGCAAAATACCACAACTTCAACAAGTGTGAATTTTAAAGGCCCAAGCAGCAGCCAAGTCAATAGCAAGCAAACCAGGCATGAGCGAACCCAGAAGACTTTAGAGTCTTAACCATAGTTTTTTATGTTGGTAAAATGTGGTACCCAACTGGTGCTTATGAGGTCTGTTAAAACCCTGGTTTAATGAGGGAATTCTTCAGAGTGAGATGCTGGAAGCTGCTTTTAATGAAGGATGGTAAGGGTCAAAAAGTGGAAATCTAATGCAAGAATTATTATGGAATTATTATTGATTAATCGCATTTTCTATGCTGTTCCCCGTTATTTAACCTGCTTTAAAGTTTCTACAAGAACTGAAACACAACTTTTACAGCTGCCACTTTAACTTCCTTTGCTTGGAGTTTCACTCAAACATTCTATGTACGGTAGTAAGAAACAATACATTTCCACCTGTTTTCAGTTATTATTTGTCTGCTTTCATAGCTCACAAAAACATATCACAAAATTCCTTTTGCACTTTTTCATGCAAAATGTGCACAAAAAAACCTCAGACTTCAAGTGTCAACTGAATGATTGAGTAATTTTGATGAAGAGTGACATTTGATAGACAGATCAGAACATTCGAGGGTTTTTCAGTTCTCCAACTTTTCAGGCCTTGTGCATCACTAAGCTGTGAGTGATTGAAGAGACTGATGAGGAGTTGCTAAGGTCGTGGGGGGATAGGGGGAACCACGTTACGTGACATTAAAGACAATGAACCTTCCTGGTGTTGCACATAACGTGAGAAGAGTGGACAGGAAAATATAGGGAGGAGAACCTTCAAATTTAGAGGTCAAGCATTCAATCTGAATGTTTCAAAAGGTTGCGCCCCTTAGACACCCCCTCCCTTTTTTCTTCTCCTCTTTCATGACCCCTCCACTTTCTCCATTCTCCCCGCAGCTGATGAAAGACGCTGATGAACAGCAAAGACAGCACTTAAACTGATTTCCAGGACTCGGGAAAGGCAGTTCATCTCAGTCAAATCCTCTGTGTGTGCGTGCGTCTGAAGCCATCTGGCCACCCCACCTGAATTATGGAAGGCAGTGTTCTATTTGGAAAGTTTTCCAAGTCATGGTCAGTAACCTGAAAGCACCTTTAATATTCCCCCTGCTCTCTCCCTGTTTTCCTGTAGGAAGAGGCCTCATTTTGTGCTCCCTGCAAAAAGTAACACAAATTCTCTGACACACCCATAATAAATCTGTACACTTAACTATGGGCATAAGTGCTTACAGTCACACAGAAGTGGGGGTGCTCACAGGTGCCCCTCCACTAAGACTTAAGGCTAGTCCTCCCCCACTCTGCAGTCACGCAAGCGCTGCCCTGCTCCTGGACCTCAGCCTGATTTTACTGCAGCCTGCGGAGAAACCAGACACTACAAAGGCCCTGGGTCCACATCAATTTCATGAGCAAAGTTACCAGGAAATAAATCATTTTCAGGATTCTTTTAAAAAGCAAGGAAAGGAGAAAGGGTCCTAGCTAGCGCGCTACCCAGACCCATTGAAAACAACATAGCAGGGTATGGGGCGCCGTTTGTAAAGTGAAACATGCTGAAATTAACGGCAACATTTTTCCACATTTAGCTCAAAACCTTACAAAAACATGTTTTTTCGAGTAATTTTTTACAACATTTAGTAAAATATTTGTAACTTTTCATCAAATGTTAAATATTAAATCTAAATGTTAAATCTAAATGTTAAATATTAAATCTAAATGTTAAATGTTAAATATTAAACCAAAATAAAAGCTTCCCGAAAACCTCCGGTGCAAAATTGTGTCTGTTCTCCTCACTTCTCCCCGCCATGTGCTGCTTCACTTCTTGCCTACGAGCGTGCTGCAGCGATTGTGAAGTGGAGACTGCAGCTGCTAAGAGTGCACTACTGCTGAACCTTTGGATGGCCGACAAAACGGATCTTCCGATGTTTTCAGCTAAATCTCCTAAAACAGTCAGTGATCACTGTTGACCTGCCTCGGCTTTTATTACCGCTAATCATTTATTTAAGCTCAGTTTTTAAAACCTTAGGATGTAACTACAGCCCAGCCCATGCAGCAGTATATGAATGACTAACCTCGTATTGTGGATGGATTATCTCAGTTGTTCTCCTGGCTGAAGTTTGGTCCTTTTACAGCATCCTGCCATGCGATTACATTTGTTCCTGACCACCGAGAACACTCACGTTAACTTTTATCGAGTGGAAAAAAAGTTAGCTTGTTTATATTATGCTAACATAGCTGTGTCGCTAGCGGTCACGTAGCACATCATTATATACCAGCTAGCCCAACTTCAGTAACCCTACAAACGTCACTGCTGTTTAGTTTTCTGTCTTCATTTATGCTGGAAGTGATAACAGAGCTGTACGTTTTAATTTGTTTCCAAAACCCCGCAGTCAGGACATGCTATATTGTATTTAGATAGAAGCTAGCGAGCTAACTCCCTGCTAACTTCTAACTCCGTTAAATGTCATAAATTCCGTTTTCATGGATGCCTGGATGTTAAACTCAATTGTTACACCTGGTAGAGCAGAACGCTGATCATTTTATTAAAGATGAAAGACTTTAGAAAGTTTTTCAACTCTCAGTAATGCCATAGCGATCGTTTGATATATGGACCTGCAGCGGCGTTTAGACCCAGACACGGCTAGTGACGTCAGACTGAACAATCGGATAGACGTTCCAGCCCTAAACCTAACCTTATCCCTAACTATAACCTTATTCTTAACCTTTACTAGCAGTTAAATGACGTAAAACAGTGTTTTCCAAAGTAGAAAATGAACGAACATGTGTAGATTGAGTCCAAACGGTTCTCATGTGCTCTCCTTTTCCCGATGCCGTCATTTATTTATTTATTTTTGGCCTGTCCCGTTTGGCTCTTTTGCATCAGAATTGTTGTCTAAAGGCGAAGAAAGATGCCCAACGGATTTACTTTACCAAACTGACCATCCCAGCCTTGCCGTAATGGTCCATTTGATTCACCTTTTATTGTTCATTTTATTTTCACTTACTGAATACGGGACAGACTTGACTGGAGGAAAGAAGGGGAGAAAGAAAGAGGGAAAGAGAAACAGCTGAGAAGAGGGACGGGGGAGAAGGGCAAAAGACAAAAACCAACAGAACGGGCAGAGAAAAAAAAACATCTATCGATCACCTGGATCACCTGTTGAGAAAGAAAAAAGAAAGCAAGCAGAAGAGAACAAGAGTAATAGAATAAACAACATCACAATGATATATGGGAATATGACAGTAAATACTAAATATTAAACATTATTGTGCAGCACATAAGATCAACAGAACACAGTGTGCTTTGAGGTAGGAGCCAAAAAGGGTGTAGTTTGTGGGTGTGATCACCCGTGTGTACACCTGTGAGCATGGACGCGCTTGTTTTTTTTAAAAGGTTCCTTCATGTAATGATCTGCTAGAGGGTGTGGGGGGGCCACAGCCCCGTCCTCCAGGGCATGAAGGTATGGAGGACATCAAAACTCCAGACATCCAGAGGCCCCCAGAACACAAGAGACCAAGGAAGACCAACAGAGGGGCAGCTGCGCCACTGTCCCAGAAAGAGCTGAGGAGAGTCCCAGATGAGGGCTCACTCAGCAGCCGCGGAGCAGAAGCCGGGGGGGGGTTGCAGTGACGCGCCCGTGAGCTCCGCCAGCAGCCAGCCGTGCCTGAATGACCGAGCCCCAGGCCGAGAGGCCGGGGGCACCCCACCTCCGAAGTGGCCCGAGCGAGCCCCAGGCTCCAGGACCCGATAAGCGGCCGGCAAGGAGTGAGCCGGTGTGTACCTGGACGCCCATCCCCGGACACAAAGAACCACCAACGCACCGATGTCTGAGGGAGTCCGCCACTGGCAGGGGAAGTGGTGGTGCCGTCATTTAGGAACGTGTTGGGTACCCAAAAGCATAAAATGTTGACAATTTGTCACCTAGTGAAAATTATTACGCTTAGGGAGTGAGAACGTGTCTGACCACTACCGGCACACTTTTGCACCGGAGGTTTTCGGAAAGCTTTTATTTTGGTATTTCCGCTGATCCGTGCAATAAATTTGCATGTTAGCCTAAACATTTAGATTTAACATTTAGATTTAACATTTAGATTTAAATATAATATTTAGATTTAACATTTAGATTTAACATTTAGATTTAGATTTAAATATAATATTTAGATTTAACATTTAAAATTCTGTTTTAAATATCAAAAGTTACAAATATTTTACTAAATGTTGTAAAAAATGACTTGTTTTGAGCTAAATGTGGAAAAATGTTGCTGTTAATTTCAGCACGTTTCACTTTACAAACGGCGCCCCATAGCAGGGGAGCAGAAAATGAAGTCGACCGTACGTTTCTAAGAGTCAACTTTGCTTTGTCACACATTTGCTAGCAAATAGAATTGATGTTGTGTCATCTCAAATTTGATAAAAGCCAGTGTTAACCAGTAACCAGGCAAATAAAAGATAATAATTTTTCCCTCTTTACACGCAAGTCTCCGGGAACAAGACCTCGGGTTTTATAGGTCATTTGAGATTGAAAATTTTGCTTTTACAGGCCAGGATTCAGTCTAGACTCCCTATAATAAAATGCATAAAAGCTCCTGCACACAGATTGTGGTAATAATGCATCCAGTCAGTCTGGTGATTGGAAACTTTAACTATTCTTATTCCACAGAAACTGAGGTTAGGACGACCTTTCTGGAGCAGATTTTGTATTTTATGCACTTTTTTCTGCCTATATTTCGATATAGAACCAAAATGTTTTCCAACTTTAACATGCATGTTGATGCTAATGTCTTTCTCTGAGCCACTACTGTACATGTGGTATGACACTGAGAGCAATTAAAAAGCACTTTCTTAGTTCCCATCTACTAAGTGAAACACATTAACACGTGTTAAAATTTTATTTGGTTTTTCACTCTGGTAAGGGTTTTGTTGAATAGCGTGAAAATGTAACATTCCCTGTCATTTTCATTATGAAATCATCTAGACTGACGCACAAAACAACAATCTTCCCAGAACATTTCTCAGAGATGCCTTGATTTATGTTTTTAGGAAAGCAGTAAAACTCTGCTCCAAATCTGTGCGGGGACTTTTACATACTTTTGATTTAGTAAGTTAATGAATCAAAAGCAGTTGTTTTTTTCACCCTCACATTCTGGCCTATCAAATCTTTTGCTATTGAGATTAATGTTCACAACTGCTTACCACAGAGCTATGAGTTGTGATCCTGCATCTTAGCCTCTGCTTTTTAATTTTGCATGTTCTAACATAAGGACACACACAGGTATACCACAGAAGCCTGCTGTGCTTTGCGTAAAAGCCCTTCTTTTGGAGCAACACAAATCAGACATGCATGGCAGTAATTACCCCAGTTTTTGTCTGGCACGCTGTGGTCATTTAGGAGATTAATCAGTCGTAGATAAATAAACAGTCCTTCCTTTCTCAATGTCACTCATCGAGGCTCAAGTTCTGAATAAGGAAAAACTTTATTATTCATTTAAACAGCTCAGACTTTTATTTCAAGACTATGTTGTGTACATACAACAGTTTCTTTCACAAGACAATTTGCTTCTATGTATGAAAATCATATTTTGTCCTGATAAAATACAAAAAAGTTATTACGACATTTTAGTCAAATCATTTATTTTGTCAAATAAAAGCTTGACAAACTTCATATGATATAGAGTACATGCAAAGATTTGACTTTAAGGCTACTTTAATAAAACTGAGAAAAGCAAATCAGGTTCCCTCTAAATGAAAAAATAATATGATATTTTTTAAGGTAGTATAATAAAAATAAGTACTAACGAAATCCACAATTCCCAAAAACCACTAAACAAACAAAACAGTTTGCCAAGATACACTGCACTTATATATATGCTAGTGAAATACAGTAAACTTTAGAGAATAGTTTCAACATTCAAATACCCTCAGGGAGCTTATCACTATAGGTAGTCATGAGCTCATTTCTTGTTTGCCAGTTAAGCTTCCCGCACAGTGGATACTGGTCTCTCTGGACTCAGAGTAATTATCTGAAGGCACGCAACACACTAACTGGCGAGTTCAGCCCCGACACTGTGTAGGATATGTGAGACAAGCCTTCCTTTCACCTTGATTCTGCTATTTTTAATCACATTGAGAAGCACATCAGTCAAAAAAAATAAATGTTTAATTTCTTAAACGTTTAAACTCTGCATTCCACTCAATGACTGATTCAAGAGGTCTGTAATACAACCTTAGTCAATGATTTACAAAACCCATATTTTATTTACAATAGACCACAGAAAACATTTTTAAGTTTACTGGTAAACGTGAAAAATCTGCTTTTTAGCAACAAACTAAACAAATGACAGATTTGTCATAGAACCATTTAATGTGACAGTTACAGTGTCAGGATTGTTTTTGCTATGGGAGAAGCATGAAGCAAATTTCAATGGATAATATATACATATTTTTAAATGTTTAAATTCAGACTTTCTACTGTTTCATGAAAAATAACACTCGTTTTGAATTTGATGGCAGCAACATTGCTCAAAAGAAGTTGGAGGCGAGAAAAGGCTAGAGAAGTAAGTAGTACTGAAAAGAAACAGCTGGGGGAACATTTTTTAAATAGTTAGGTTAACTAGCAACAGTTCAATAACGGGACTGGATATTAAAGATAGGCAGAGGTTCACCAATCTGTCATTGTGTTCACACAGTTCACAGTGCCATCCAAAAATGGAGGTTAATGCTTTATCATGCAAAGAAGAAGCCATATGTGAGAATTATCTAGAAAAGTTGCTGTCTTCTATGGACCAAAGCCCATTTAAAATGAACACAGCCAAAGGGGAAACTGTTATTTGGTCAGACAATTCAAAATTTTAAGATTCTGCTTGGAAAAAATGGATGAGGATGGAAGAGAAGGAAAATCCAGCTTACCAAAATTCAATGACTATACATCTCTGATGGTATTGGGCTGTGGAATTGGAAGCCTGGGCATCTGGAAAGGCACCATCATTGCTCAGAGGTATATGCAGGTTTTGGATCAACATATTTTCCCATGCAGATAAAGTCTTGTTCAAGGAGTTGCTTGGATTTTTCAACAAGAGAATGCTGAACTGCACAGTGCATTCATTACAGCAGCTTGGCTTAATAGTGGAAGAGTCAGGTGCTGAAATGGCCAACCATATCACCAAATAAAAACGTTTGATGCATCATGATAATAACTCGGAAGACAACCCAGCTAGGATCCTATATCCAACAAGATGGAATGTTCTTCTACCAAACGTCCAGCAGCTCATCCCAGCAGATGTTTATGGATTTCTGTTTAAAGGAAGACAGGTGCTACACAGTTGTCAACATGTCCCTGTCCCAACTTTTTGAGAGGTGTTACTGCCATCAAATTGAAAATGTCCTTATGTCTTTGACATGTTTCACTTTCCCACTTTAACATTTTACACCTTAACATCCTGACATGTTTACAATTGTGGTTGCGTATTCTGACTGAATCACAGCCTTCTATGAATTATTTGGCGTGAGTAAGACAAGTTTGTCTGTTAAAATATAAAAGCATGGGAACAAACATAGAGTCGTGCTCTGAAATGACTTCCAGAGTACTGACTCGAGCTCTAGTCCACATGAGTATTTGCGTCAAAGAAGGTAATCTGGGTTAGTGCTTTCATGTCAGAAAAGCCATTCAGCGGAGAGCACATGGGAAGAATGACCAAGTTGTTTCTACACAGAGCAACCTGCTGGAACTATATGAAATAAAATGCTGCCCTCTTGTGTCAAAATATGGTAAAACAGCAAGCCTTATGCATAAGGAGACGTTACAGCTGTGTTTGATGTAGCTGTGCTGCTACTTTGTGTGTGGATTTTGCCGTCTCCAATAATCTTGCTGGATTTATAATAGTAGATGAACAGGAAGAAACCTATACAAATAAAGAAGAAGGTTAAGGACTTTTAATCCAATAAAGAATGAAGTCAGCTCACTGTGACAGTTTTAGATTTACCTTGAAAGGAGTTGAGGATGGTAAAGATGTAGTAGGAAGCGATGAGCAAAGGTCCGTAGCTGAAGAAAGCAAAAGCCCAGGTGATGCCAAGAAGGAGGAACAGGCTCAGAATGGTGGAAGTGTTGCTCTTAATGG
This sequence comes from Astatotilapia calliptera, assembly GCF_964374335.1. Lineage (NCBI taxonomy): Eukaryota > Metazoa > Chordata > Actinopteri > Cichliformes > Cichlidae > Astatotilapia > Astatotilapia calliptera. Next base: position 31,728,887 of record NC_137440.1, on the reverse strand, counting down.
AACTATTGTCTTGGGCCTTTCCTGCTTTTGGCATTAGAACGATTTGCCTTACAGTTAGAATGAATACACTCAGAGTGAAGACGAACACTACAGCATAATAACCAATGTTGACCCCCTGGTGGATACCAGCATCAGAGATCCAGCACCTGAAAAAGGGAGTACAACGTGATCCTCTGATGAAGATGTTTGTGTTTTATCCAAGAAATCTATTATCAGATTTACAGACTTACATTGTTGCTGCTTTCCCCTCATTTGTATTAATATTAATAGAATTATATTTCTGGGAGGCAAGAAGAGCGATCACCACCACAGCCGGTATGACTAAAGAGAAGATTAGGAATATAAATTCTCCTGTGATTATTATTCATAATATGAGAGCATAAGTATCATTTTTGGTTCAGGTCTCTTACCCCATCCTGTGATGCAAATCTTCAGCATGTAATGTTTCACTTCAGTGCAGATTCGACGTAGACTGAGGTACAAGTGTAAAGCCTGCATGAAGAACCAGGTAAAAGTGGCCAACATCCCGTAGTGCAGAACTGCTGCTATTGCCACACATGCACCTTTGATACCCAGATTTGAAATGCTCTCATTGGTCAAGAAGGACAAGTTCAGGATCAACATGGCGACAAAGAGGTTCATCAGAATCTTTGTTGCTTCGCTTGCTTTCCCCTTTCTGTGGAGCAAATTAGTGTGCGTAAGAAAAAGGACTTTACTGAGGTAAAAATCCAAACTGCCTCGGATCTCTTACCTGACGAGAACGTGCATGAAGAGACCGACGATCAAGAAAAACAGCGACAGTCCACAACCGATTGAAGTGATGTAGGTCAGAGTATTAACATCAGAAGTGCTAATGTTTGCAGGTGTAGGTGACTAGGTTCAAATAGTTATGTATCAGTATGTGCTGTAAAAAAAATAATTTCTTATTTCCTATACAGCTGTCTTACCATGAGTATGGCAAAAAAGGTTAGATGTGTGCACTGGCAGGTGATGCTGTTATTGGTCTCCACTGTTTGACAGCCATCTGTGATCCAGAGTGATTTCCCTGTTGGACAGCAGTAATACAAAGAAGTAACTGTTAAAGACAGACTTTATCACAGTAATCAGCGTGTGTGCAAAATGTGAGTGAACACTTCAAAGGTCTTTAATTCCTGTGGTTTTCATATTAAAATTAGATATATATATAGAGAGATCTATTTGGGGTTTTTTACCGTTTGCATCTGTGCTGTTTCCATCCCAAGACATGCAAGAAGCATTCGCTCCTTTCTTTATCAAAATAGAAAATGAAAATCAGAATAAGTTTTCCTCTGAACTTAAATTGATCATTATTTCTGTTATGACATCACACTTACCTTGTCCACATTACTGTACTGAATCTCGATGGGTTGTGAAAGGTTTTGTATTTTTGCCCCCATTTCTATTCCCACTATCTCACTGTTTAAATAGTATTTACTGCTGTCATCCTGTTAAGATTAAAAGATTGTTAATAGATCAGGTTTGGTCAATATGTTTATACATTTTATAAAGATCATGAGTAATTAGTTCAGCTGTACTATTACCGCATGCATTTCTGGAAAGAGCAGAATCCCAAGAAATGATCCATTTCTCTCCACCGCCATTTTACTGGCCTCTTTAGGAATTTTCATTAAACGAAATGGGCCCGTCAAAGAATTGCTGTTTTCTTCTTCAACAGACTTTTAAAAATATTAGTAAAACAAAAAAAATAACAAAAGAAGAACAAAATAATATTATTAATTGAAGGTCATAAAATTGTGTTGCACAAACACCTTACATTTACTCCAGAGTTTTTTGTGAAGACAAAGTTCATGTTGGTTTGGTTTTCCTGGGGCAGTTTGGCAATCAGTCCTGTAATGTTGCCCATTTTCACTGCTGCTGTGCTGGCGTTACCCAGCTCTTTAAACAAGCATGATAGAACATTCATGGCATCTCTGTAAGACACACCGTTAATGTTTTAGAGCAGATTTCAAAAGCGTGTATTTATTTTTATTTGCTGTTATTGTTCTGTAGAAAACTGAGATATTTACTTTGCTTTGTCTGGGCTGGTAGGAATTTTCTCCAGGGTATAATTAATCTCTTTGTCTAGACTTTTCAAGACTGGTTTCTTACATAACACACATGTTTTATTGTCAAAGATAACGTAGTGTGTTTCTGTTACATCTGCATAGCACAGGCACATACAAACATTCATGGAAAAAAGCAGGAATTAAATTTTCAACCCCGTGCTCTCTTATTATCACAGTACTTACTAAAATGTTGTTTTTTTAATGATCCTGTTAAATAAACAACATAATACCTTTGCAAGCCACTCTGGTATTGGTTTCATTATCTAAACAACTGTCAGCATTCACTCTAATGCTTTTGGAACCTTCAACACATAAAAGTATGAAATTAGAACTTGTGCACTGTCACTGCTGTCACGTTGTTTCATGTAGAAATTAAGAGGAAAAGGTTTGTGAATTTACTTTCATTCAAGCAGCGGTTGATGTTATAAAGAAAACCTGCAACAAAGTAAGAAGTGCGTCAGATCACTGGTTGGAAACCTTTTCAAATAAACTGAAAATTATGACCATTGTGTGCAAAGTCTCATGTCTTAGAGGCTTACCAGGGCTGCTTTTGTTGTAGACCTGTGATGGCATACACGAATAATCATACTGTGGCTTCTTCATCACCACAATATCTTGCTTAGATAAAATCTCTTCAGTTGCATTTAGGATGTATTTGCCTGGTCCGTCTCCTTTTACTTTAAGGCTACAGGTGAAATTGTTTTCGCTACAACAATCTAAGACAAATACAGAAACAATCAAACACTTTTAGCAAATACCCAAGACGACTTTTTTCACCAACAGTCCGAAATATAAAAAACAAAAATTAGATAACTGTACCTGCAAGGCTATTGTTTGGCTGGATGTTGAAACAGAGTTTAGGTCCGTTGACCTCTCGGTAGATAGTTTCTAAAATATAACAATTATTTATTATATGTATTCTTATTTATTTAATAATCATTTCTAAAAACACAGGGTACTATTGTTTTCTTTGAACCTTTCAAAGACTATTATTTTTTCCTTCATTATTTTTGAACTTACGTGATGGAAAATATTGTTGAGTTAGTGTTTCATTACTGATAAAGAGGGTATTCTTGGGTGTGCAGTCTCCATTTGGACCTGTGAAAACTGACAACATGAAAAATCTGATTATGAGTTGATATTGAGAAATCTTTTAAGCTACATTTTGTTGAACTTACCACCCTCACTTATGTGGTTGCTGAGGAATATCCCATAAAACAGAAGCTTCGCAGCAAGCGTCCGGCGATGATTTACATCCATTGGTAACATTTTCCTAAAGAGAAATGGGAATCTTCAAATGAATCTTAGCTTATCACAGCCTGAGAGTTTAAGTACCTTTCGGCTTCTATTTCCCAAATGAGAATACGTTCTGCATTGTCGAATTTCACAGCAACTCACGTCCAGCTTACAGACATCACATGTTACTGACAAATATACCTTTCATATCTGCTTCCCTGCTTTGACTTGCAAATAAACTGGGCCCACGTCTCAAAGTTTATGTTTCCACAGCTGGCAGAATGGCACCTATTGTCATGGGCTGGAACAAAATGTACACTGTAGGCGTGAACACAGATGCTCCTGTAATGTTATCCTGTATTTTGTCCCCAGTAACTCGTGTATTCATATATTTTAAAAAAGGAATAAAGTGTGTGTGTGTGTGTGTGTGTGTGTGTGTGTGTGTGTGTGTGTGTGTGTGTGTGTGTGACTATATGCATTGAATTGAGGTTGAATGAGAAATAGATGGTTGTAATTGTGATAGTGCCTCAGGGATGCATATTAAAACCTTTACTTTATATCCGCTCCTCATGGGCTTGACATGGTAATTTGTGGTTTATAATAATTTCGTCAATACATACATCTTTAATGACTACGAAACAAGAATTGGGTGCTCAAGTTTGAATATTTTTTGTATTTTCTACAGTGTTCTTAAGTTCAAAAGCCTCACCTTTACTCCTCCACAAGGCTACATCTACACTAGCCCAGATAAATTTAAAAACTGCACCTTTCTTGGCTGCTACTTCAAAGCACATTGTGCGCTGTCGGTCCTGCGTGCTGCACAACAACATTGAATATTTAGTATTTACTGCTGTTTACACTTAGCTAGATTAATGCGATGGTTTTGTGTTTAGTATGGTTTTTTTTGCTTGTTTCTCTTCTTTTTCTCTCAACAGGTGATCCAGGAGATATTTTTCTCTTCTTTCTCTTTTTAAGTGCCCTTTCTCAATAAAATAAGATATAAAATAAAATAAAATAAAATAAAATAAAATAAATAATAACAACAAAGGTCAATCAAATGGACCAGTACGGCAATGCCACAATGATCCATTTGGCAAAATAAATCCATTGGGTATCCTTGTTGGTTTTCAGACAACAATTCTGACGGCTAATGAACCAAATGGGACAGACAAAAAAAAAAAAATTAAAGAAAGTCATGTATGCTGTACCATCATTCCACTTTAGAAAAAGAACAGTTCAAAGAAACCATTAATATCCCACAATTACCATGACATCCATGCCCATTCTGACCACAAATGCAGTTTGTGTCAAAGATGGGGCTGTAAGTGGGCACCGATTTAGCTTAGAGGCGACCAGGCGACAGGCCACGTGCCGTGTGGGCAGAAAGCAGCGGCAGTAGCCCCCTGCTGTGTTTCTTCCTGTCTATCTTCACTATCGGTATCCAACAGAGGCAAAATGCTAAAAAAAAGGTTTGGCTACATGAAATACCTAATAACGTTCCAGTCATTTTCCTTTACAGTCGCACTGAACATAGATAACAATAACTGTGTAATCTTTTTTAATTTTGACACCTTAAGGCATAACTAAAAAGCTCAAAGCAACCTTTTGGCTTGCATAATGCAGAATGCAAATCCTGACTATTTATTCCCTATCACAAAGCCACGCTTGTGTCCTGAAGGTTGCATGAGGGAAATAAACAAATTACTTTCACAGCCCGCCAAGCAATGAAAGCAAATTACGAAGGTTACCCAGTTAGGTTTGCATTTCTGTTCTGATACGAACTGAAAGGCTTAATATGTAACTGACCTAACAAACAGCAATACATTTGTGTTGACGTGCAAAACATCATGACATTTCGAAAACCTCATCTAAAAGATTTTCATGAATTCCAATGAATGGCTATAAAGGTATTAGTAAGTACTGTTTTTATACAGTATTTTCTGAATACTGTATTGTACTGCAAATGTGCAAAAAATCTCTCTAACAGTATAAATATATAAAATAAGTTATTCTAATAAACAAACTACTATAAATATGTTAGTTAATCTGCCCGTCTGTCATCCAGTAGGAGCCTGAGCTGTACCACTCGGAGAAGGCAAATAAACAGATGTGAAAATGTTTTGCTTGTGTGTTTTTTTTTTTAGCACAGTGGAAATCTTTACAGTCATCATCCAAACAGATCCGCTGGCTAAATATGCCGTTGAAGGCATATATTATCATATTTCATGTAGGACTCTCTCGCTTGGAAACTTGTTTATCAAGAAGGTTACCTACTGACTTTTCTAATCCAAAAGTATTATAATTACAATACAGATTCCCCAAATAATTGAATAGATTTAACAATCTTCTGTGGTAGCAACTTGTGTATTGACATTTGATTGTTTTTATTTAAATGTCAGTAAACAAGTTCCACCAAGTCAGTCCGTCTGGTGGGTGCTACATGGAAAGCTGCTGTCAAGATTCAAACGTCTTGATATGATATTCTCTCAAACAATATTAACCATATTCACAGTGCCAAAAAGTTGATTCTGTTCATCTGGACGTCACGTTTTCAGTGGGGGAAAGGTTTTTCACTAATCCAAGCAACAACAGGACCAGTATCAGCAGTATGTTTGCTCTGGAACTGTGTCTTCATTTCGCATATTTCACACACAAGGGTCAGTATTACAGGCAGGAACATGGGTGTGCCATGGGTTCCCCAGTTTCACCCAATGTGGCAACTTGTACATGGAAGAAGGGGAAAAGAGGGCTCTATTATCCTGTGCTGGAACACCAGATATGTGGATAAAAACTGGGTGAAAATGAAATCTCAGATGCACCAAAATTCACTGATCACATTAACTCGGTGGACTGCCGGGTCGCAGGGGCAGCAGACTAAACAGAGAAGCCCAGACCTCCCTCCCCCCAGCCACCTCCTCCAGCTTATCCGGGGGAACACCAATGGATGGATTAACGCGGTGGACCACACATCAAGTTCACTAGGGAGGATATGAAAAATGACACGTTAGCCTTCTTAGATTGAAGGATTTGCACAAATCTGAATAGTTGATTCTGTTCATCTGGACATAGCGTTTTCAGTGGGGAAAGGTTTAAGGGGCATTTAAAAGTTCATGTGTACCGTAAACCAACACATACGGATCAGTATTTAAGGTTTGACTCTCATCCTCCACTGGAGCACATACTAGGTGTCATCAGGACGCTACAACACAGAGCGAACACCATCCCCACAGACAGAGCAGCTAGGGAAGAAGAAGAACATCATGCCAAGAAGGCCCTGAGTAAATGTGGTCATCCCAGCTGCACATTTGTCAAAGCTGGGAGGACGCCTAAAGAAAGCTACACGCGATCCAGGAGAGAAGTACAACTGCTGCCTAAGCGAAATCCATTAGTGATCCTTTATGTGTCCGGATTAGAACAGCTGAGATGCATTTTCTCGAAACACAGCACCTCTTTAGCTTTCAAACCTCAGAGCACATTGCGCCTAAAAACTGGTCCACCCCAAGGGTTCCCCAACACAAACACAGTAATGTAGTGTAGCACTGTGCCAGGAGGATTGCCACCAATACATCGGAGAAATCAAACAACCGGCTAAGCAGATGGCGCAACACAGAAGAGCTAACTCGTCAGGCCAGGACTCCGCAGTCTATTTACACCTACAGACCAGTGGACACTCGTTCAGTGATGATGATGTACACACCCTGGACAGGGAGAAACGCTGGTTTGAGCAGGAAGTCAGAGAGGCCATTTATGAGAAAAGGGAACGACCATCTCTGAATCGAGTAGGGGGCCTAAAGGTACATCTTTCACCATCTGTGACTGCTGCCACTCCCCAACTCTGTGAATGTTACTCACGGTCATTGATTAATTATCACTGATCAATGCTTTGATCAGTGTTTGTTGATCAAAGGTCATGACAGTTTGCATATTAATGATCAGGAAACTGACCTTACAGCCTATTCGTCAGTGATATTAGCTTCAGTCATTATGCAAATGTACTGTTTATAAAGTCCGGGAAACCTGCAGTGAGCTGAAACTGAACAAGTCACTTGGATTAGTGATGAAATGTTTCTCCCATTGAAAACGCTGAAAACATCCAGATGAACAGAATCAACTTTTTGGCATTTCCTTACCTGAATTACTGAGCATGCATCAAGACATGTTCAGATTGGATGTATCATATTGGATGTACATCTACATGGTATCACTGGGAATTTTTAACAAAACTGTGTTGCATTTTTTGTTTTATGGACATTTTTGTCTGCATTTTCTCCTTCAAGGCCACTTTACATTAACAACCAGGACTGAATGTGAACTTAAGAACTATAACGTGCGCTGATGCTGCCCTCTGGTGAACATTTGAGAGAAAGCATGTTATACAATTAGGTCCACAAGTTTTTAGACAAAGATGCAATCATTAAAAATTTGTTTCTATGTTGCATTTGAATGAATCACCTAATAAACTCACCTAATTTTAAATATAATGATTGTTTTTATTAACTCAGATGAAAATCCTTTGCTGCCGATGACTTCCTACAGTCTAGAGCCCATCACCAAATGCAACCTGCCTAATGCAACCAAATTATCATAGCATAAATAATCCTATTTTGTTTTGATAATGTTTGGCCTTTATTTCAGAAGGGTTAGTTTTTGTGATCGTTTTTCATTTTCTAAGAATATGAAATGTTTTTTGTTTGGGGGGGGGGGGGGGGGGGGTTATAGTCTAATGCTACAGAGCTTTATTTTTGTTTCTTCATTTATTTTTACTTGTATGTTACATTTATGTTTGGGGCAATGTAAACCCGATAATTACAATACAATATATTTATTGGGTTCACCTACAGTAACAAGTACTGTGTTGGACCCTCTCATACCTAAAAAACTGTCTTAATCCTTTATGGCAGAGATTCAACAAGGTGCTGGAAATGTTCCTCTGAGATCCTGGTCCTTATCACATAGCTGTTGCAGATTTGGCAGCTGTACATCCATAAGGTACGCTGTTGGATTGAGAACTCGTTACTGGAGGCTGTTTGAGTAAAATTAACTCATTTTCATGTTTAAGAAACCAGTTTGAGACGATTTGAGTTTTGTGACTTGGTTTGTTGTCCTGAAAGAAGAGGCTTTTCGAAGACCCTTACACTGTGGTCATAAAGAGATTGACAAGGTCAAGAACAATATTCAGGTAGGCTGTGCATCTTGTGTATCACAGCCAGCGTCTAAATAATAAGGGAAATCCCATTCAAAAACATGAAAGACCTAGCCAAACAGCACTCTAGATAAACTCCACTGCAACTCACCGCACACTGATGGATGACAGAGCCTTTAGAGAAACGTCTCGAGCTCCTCTGTGGTTGTTAACGGTCTGATAATGTAATTACAGCCAGCCTGCGAGGATCCTAAGCAAATTAGCGCCCCACCAGCAGCACTAAACACATTTTAAACCCGGTCACAGCTCTGAATAGGCCTGGTTGGATTCATTGATGGAGTTTTTATTGACAGCTTGGAGTCAACTCAAGTTATTGGACCATGTGGTCAGTCTGGTGATGTCATTGTTATGCTCATTGAGTGCTTTATGGACATTAGTTGACATTGCTGCACAATGTGGACCAGGTGAGAAAACAAACGTCCCTTTGAACAGGAACAATTTTATGATTGAAGCTTATTGTGAAGATTAGGCAGCCATTCACTTAATGACGGTGGTAGTTAGTATGTTACAGTATTGCCTTTGTTTCTGCCACTGTTCATCAATAAATAAATAGGTGTTGCCTGGTGAGAAGTCCAAGATAATTAGGGGCTTTCCTTTACTTTCTCTTCACAGCATTGTTGTTGTTTTCAGGACAGGTTTTCCTGGTGGATTTTCACACTGCAGGGTAGAAATAAGGGCTCAGTGCCGTATGGCAGATGAATATTTGATGGCCCTTAATGGAGCCTTTGCCGTCATGGCATAGCTGCACTGTTCCCTCCGCTTACACTCCGCTCCACTGTAGTGGAGCCGTGTGGCCGGCATCCATTTTGGAAAGCTTCCCTGGTGGATTTGGTTGCCTGACTTGCTGCACACAACAGCTGCAGAGATTTCATCATACTGGTTGGTTTGCTAACTATGAAAATCATAAAGCAGACAACTGGCAGCGATGCTGATGCTCTGTAGGATACAGCGTATAAGATATCCACATCCGTGCACGCAGCTGTTACCCTTTGTGCTGCACTGCGTCTATGAGCTCGTCAGTACCAAAGTCAGCAGATCACCTGTCATGTGCGACACAGCGATAGCCTCATGTTACACATCATCCCATATACATCAAGATACGTGTCAATATTTATGCCCTCTGGGTATAAAACATTGTCGGCATCAATCCCGTTTGAGGAGATTAAGATCTTAACTTTGGAGAAATATGACCCCGCTTGTCATTCCAATTAGAAAAGTGACAGTGAGCCAGAGCAGCTATGCATTTGCCTGGTGACCTCATCCTCTATACAGCACAATCCATAACTATCTGACAGAAGAGCTACTCCCACTAATGTTTCACTATTGGCTTGGTGGCATGAGGGGATCAAAGTGTTTGAGAGTCTTAAGAGTTATAGATAGAGGGTGTGAGGGAAAGGACTTGGCCTTGTGTTGGAATGCAGAAGTTCAGATGTTGTGTGTGCATGCTTTAGGCACCTGTTTGTGTTGTTTTTGCATGTCTGAGCCATGCATCCATGCACGTATAAACAAACACGAACAACCATAGGTACCGTTCACATTATCAGTCAGTTATTTCTGCTCAGTAAGTGAGCAGCTTTGGGTGGGTGGAAGGTACAAAGGGTTCAAACAGTGCACTTTCTCTTTTGATAAATTGCAAAAGGAACATTCACAGACATAAGCAGCAGTGACCACAAATCAAAGCTAATCCCTTTGTGGTGTCTTTAAATGTAGAGTGCAGCATCACTGAGTCTTGATTCATCTTACTGGCTGTCTGCCACCACTCACAGCTTTAACCGATGTGGCGGAGCGCTGAGCACTCTGATCGCTCTACAGCCTCAGTCTAAAACCTTATCAGCTTGCAATTAAAATATTTCACAGTGCAGACGTAATTCAGTTTTAATGCAGTTTGGCTGGCTGCAGCTGAAGCTCCACTTTTGTTTCCTTTTTGCACAATAAGTATCATGTAAAAGAATGTGAAAGCAAAATATCGAGTAAATATAATGAATTGCAGACATACTAAATAGAGCAAGAAAAGCAGGCGGCTGAATTTCTCCCATTAATTTTTCATCACTTCTCTTTTACAAGGTCACCAGTGGCGGTGCTCGGCCTCCCTGGACCTCCAACAGCCAACAAAATAAACAAAAACACGGTTGGATGAATACTGCAAATATCAGATGGGAAACATCTTTGTGGTTTACAGACATGTTTGCTAATTCATGATTACCTCGGGTCTGTGTCGGGACTTTTCCGATTTAAGAGCTTCACTGCTTTTGGTTGCCGTGCCAACTATGACAACAGGAACCAAAATGTTGTTTTTTTTAAATAGAAGAGATAAACACAGTGATGGCTGCAGACCAATTGTGAATGACATTCTTTTCATGAAGCGCATCAGATATCATACTGTGCTTGCACTTTTGATCCGATTCATTCGTCCTCCTTCGCCCATCCTCCAGATTTCTAACCGTACTATGACATCACCGGTCTGCAGTCTATTACTGAGGCAATTCGCCATGACATCAACGTCTGCGGCAAGTGTCTCTCTCGTTCCCATGACCCAATAACTTACCTCTTCTGGTGTATCAGCGACCCCAGTACAGTAACCTTATCCTGGACCTCATGCTTGAAACTGAAGCAGTCTAATCAGAGGGGGGTAAGAAGGACCAGTGAGGAGTGAAAAGAACCGCAGACTAAACTAGGGTGGAGGTGGGGAGGTGATGTCCAGCTAATCTGCTTTCAGGTGTGGAGCGAGGAGGCCGCACTGAGGTGTGAAGGGCCCGGGAGGGTGCCAGGGGCACCAAAATGACAAATTCTTGTGTCACAATAGAGATGTAAACGAGGAGATGAGTCTTGCAAGAGTGTGAAAAAAGCAGGGAATGAAAAGAAAGGAATGCAGTGGTTCAGTTGATGACCTGGTGATGACAGATCATTGGGTGGTCTAGTGCAATTGGCAGGGAGGTGAGAAAGGGGTAAGATATTGGGTGAGGTAAATGACTATTTATTTACATTTTTGAAAGGGTCAACTGTTTACTTGTTCCTTTAAATATCACCCTGCACAGCATGTTAATATATTTAAAAGAAAAAGACATATCAAAAGTGCACTTAACCACCTTTATTCTGTCTCATTGACAGAATTGTCTGAAGGATATATAAAGAAAGGAATGATCTCATTTTGAGAAACGCCCATGGATCCACTTTCATCATGAATTAATAGTTTCATTACCCAAGGGCAGAGTAATGTGCGGCCGATATTTCTAGGCAGTTCAATTGAAATAAAGAATAGGTCCTTTGTGGTACGCAGATTCTTTACAAACCCTCTATTCTGAGTACTTTGTGGTTTGTTTCCATCTTTAAAATAGGCGATGCTTTTCCATGTTGTTCTGTTAATAGTAGTAATTCTGACTGCAAAGGAAGGAGACAACATGACATCATTGTCTTTGTGCTCAGGTACTGGGTTGGTGACTGTCTGCTCTGTCTGAAACGCCGCCGGCAGCTTGATTTGTCTGTCGGCCCTGTGTTTGCCAGGATTCCCTGCCTGGCACAGAGCCAGTGGGACAGAAAGGAGGGCTGGTTGCGATCAAGAAGGACGGTTAAACAAATAGCTTTTAAACAAATAGCTTCACATTTTGGGGGAATAAAATATGGTGTCTTGTTAAATGTTAAAGCAGAAAATCAATGCATTTCTTAGACTGCAAGCAGTTTGCTTTGCATGAAGACTTAAATCGAGGGCTTACCTGGTTATACACATCTATAAATAATCTAAATAAAAACATTGAAGCACTTCAGACTGCACGGCATAATTGTGAAGATTCTTTTGTCTTTAGAGAGGACTACATGTTAACACAAAGCAGTAAGTCTCACACAGCTGATAACACACCTAAGACTGTGCACTGTTTGAAGACTCTTTGTGTAAGTTATGGTCATCAAAACATCCAAAGTCATTTATGAGACATCACATTTTTATGCTTTTCTTTGTTTGCGGGCATGTTTTCTGGATGTGTGGCTGCTGCAAAGGCTGTTAAAAAAGATCGTTTTTTGTTTGAATGTAACAGAGACGATGATGGAAAGGACTCACATACTCTCACCACTCATCCTCTCAAGATTGCTGTAAACCAGGTTCCCCTGGCTACTGTCCTTTTGCAAGGAAGAAAATGAGAGTTCCCAGATGGACCTAAAAGAGGTCCCTTTGTTAAGGACCACATATTCAACCCTGGACATTCCCTCAACTGCAGGTGGCCAGAAGCTCCCCGCTGAGAGCCGGAGAATCCCAGAGTCAGCACATTAGCCTCTGAAAAGGAGAAGATTGGGGATTCAGTGACAGCTGCAGTGAGAAGCTCTAGCATGCGCGGAAAGCCACCTGATAACTGCTGTAAGGATTTAAGTTAGCTTTAGCATCTAACACTTCCTCAGATATGTTGTTGTGCATTAGTTACACTGTAACTTTTTTTTGCTCTGTTATTTGTCAAAGATTGTAAAACTTTACATTAATACATTCTCAGACTTCGGGGAATGAAGAGGCTACTTTCATTGACCAGCTGGGTAGAAACAGTCACAACCTTGCTCACACAACCTGTGCAATAACAGAGGTGGGAGGTAAAGTTTGAGGTGTGAGCAGAGTGAAAACTTCACAGTTTATTAGGTCTGGGCTGAGAAATCAATAAAACTGCTTTCATGTGAACTTCACGGGGAAGAACAATCCAGACAGGTTCATTAGTGAATTATACTTGATTCTTTTTCCCCTCACTACAGCAGGGAGGAGACAGCAAGCAGCTGCCTCGGGGCAAAATGAAAGACAAAAAGTTTGTACTTAATGCATGCTATATAGTAGATTTCTTTTCCATATGGGAATGCTAACATAAAATATGTATGTTGATCCATATGTTGATTCTTTTCCTATGAATATTTAAAATTGCAGCTACGTTGAGGGTTACACTGCTCTGTTTTGCATTGTGTAATAAAGCCGCAGGGCTCTTAAATGCAGTGCCAACATCTCTTTTTCTTATCAGAGACATGCTGATCAATAAATCATATCACCTGACAAGCCGCATCAAACAATGTGAATTTCAAAGTCAGGTGGGATAAAGCCAAACCCCCCTAAAAAAACTTTGTTGGCTATCACAATCAAAACATGAAAGAACAAAGCCACTCTACAGGGAAAAATATTGATCGAGAGCCACAGTGAAGTGTGGAGAGGATCTACGCACCCACAGTTAGGCTGGACAGATGCCGGGGTTACAGGAAGGTGAAGGTTATAAGTTCAAACTGCTGGCAGCTGAGGAATAATGTTGTCCAGAGGTTGCAGAAGGGTTACTTCTTTTGTTGCTGTGCGAATATTGTTTGGAAGCAATCAGGATTTCACGTTTAAACCGCACCAACTGCATGCGATGAAATCTTTGTGTCTGTTAAGTGACTTGAAAGTTATTTTGAAAGGATTTAAATGCCTTGAGGATGTTATTTATAGACAATGGATTCTGTTTGATTTCCACTATCTAAATTCTCTTCCACTTGAAAGGGGACCCTTCCCCTCCATTAATAATTGACATTTTATTACTTATCCTCCACATCGTGGCAGGCGTGCGCTTTGATGTAAGCCATATTCTTTTATCAGCACTGTGTAACGTATTGATTGCCAGGCAGATAGGAGTGCTATCAAAGGGATTCCTCGTGGGGCAGTCAACGCTGGGTCGCCTCATACTCCTGGAATTTGGTAAAGCACGGGTCTCTCTCACTTTTCCATCTCTTTGGGTCCTCTTGCTTCTTCTTTGGTTCATCCTGCATGCGTGCCTGCTGCTTATCTGGGTTACATATTCACAAAGAACAACAAAACTGTTGAAATGACATCATCTAAAGAGGATTGGGTTCATTAGGAGGGCAAGTTGCCAAAGAAGGAGGAAGGGTTTCCACCAAAAGAAACTGGTATTGCTGGGTGGACTGGCTCCCCAACCCCCCACTATCTGTTAAGTCTCGTGCTCTGGCTGATGATTACAACGGACGATCTCATTCATAATGCTCATTGTAGTTTGCTGGAGATGCTTATCGTCAGCTGAGTGACAAACAACAGTGTGTAAATACTGTAGACTTCAGTTGGCTGTGGTGCATCAGACAAACACAGTATAAGGGAAAAACGTGAATAGCTCTCACTTGGGATTCACCCAAACAACACCCAGAAGACAAAGTATAGGAATCGCGTGCGAGCAGTGGGGCAAAATACTCAGTAGCATTGTGAGAAAGATAAGCGCCATCGCTTTACACATGAGACGGATTTACAATTTCAGGAGATTTGTATAATCCATCCATATTGGCAAACACAGAAATCCTTTGTTTATTCTATCAGAAGCTCTCCTATTTAAAGATGTTTCATACATCGGAGTCCCGCGTGCAGATGCAGCTGCTTTAACAGCCAAGCATTGATTGTTATTTGACACTGGCAGGCCAACTGTCAAAAGCACTCACAGCAAAACACAGACAGCAGTCGTCACGAGCCTATCGTATTTAACTCAACAGAAAACACATAGTCCATTTTCACTAGTGAACACTTAGAGACCATTAGCATTAGTAGTGTAAAAGCCCGGCTCCTTTCCATCATCAATATCTCATAATTGAAGGGCTGCATGAGGCCCAGACTGGTGAAATTCTCCCACACCGGCGGTTCTGCTGTTGTCGATGACTTGTCCGCTCTGACTGACTGCACTTTTGTTTTCCGCGGATTAGGCAATCTGACTTCATCGAGGTCCGTGAGGGGGTTCGCGTAACGCTGCCTGGAGGTCACTGCACCCATGTGACCCCCTCCTCCTGCCCCGACGACAGCCCGTCGGCTCTCAAGACTCAGACTGTGAACGTGGTGACCCCACCTTCCTCGAGCACGCGCACACATGCAGACCAATGCTGTCCTCTGCGCAACAAAAAACCCCAAGTGCACGCACGCGAACACGTCCGCGCACGTACTCTCAGACTAGAGCGTAAATTTTTAATGGAATATACATTAAGGAGCATTCATGGACTGATACATGATGTTTCCCCACAGCTAATATTTCAGCAGACCTGTATCGGATCAGGATTGAATGATTGATTTTTCTATCAGGCTGCTTTGCTCGAATGAATAATTCAGGATTATAGCTTGTGACACCTTAAGCATATTGTGTGACTTGCTTTTCATCACAAGGTTGTGTTTGATTTTTTATGTGTTGTCTAATAAAAAAGTTTAAAAGAGTATGGCTCAAATCTGATGAAGGTTCATTGGATTTGCTATAAGGTCACTGCATTTGTTGCCATTGTAGTACAATTATGCATACATGTGTCTGTGCACCAGTACATACATACATATATATGTATTTGAAAATACTCTGGGCACATGAGCGTACGTGCTTGCTGATGACTTTCTCTTGGCCTCCTGTCTGTGATGAGAAATGTCTGAGGTCACACGCTGATTACTTGTCTCCACAAGGGGTCAAATGACTCTTAAATGTTTTGTTTACACTTCTAAAACCATGGCTGGGCTCTGAACCAAGTAGAGCGAACTCTCAGAATTCTACATAACTGAAGCTGAACTCTCCAGATTCGGTGCGGGTGCGTATTAGCCAGTAAAATGCAAAAATAATTAGAATTTAAATGAATCCAAAACAAATGTTTGTTTGTATTGGTAATTACATTTCTACAAATGACTTTGAACTGTAACTGTGAACTCGCAGTGATTTATTTACACTTAGTGAACTGCTGATTTCTTAAAAATTGCATAATAGCTACAATTTTCTGCCCCAGATTCAAAGAATCGCAAAGTGAGAAAATACATAGCAGTGTGTGTGTTGATTCACAGCTTAAAGAAAGATGATATTTCAGTGTTTTTTGTTTAAAAGCTCCTGCATCTTTCAGGAGCATCTCCTGTTTCAGCTGGCTACAGTCCTAGACCTTGACAAACAAGTGCTGGATAATTATTCGAACCAGTGTTAAATACAAATTGCGCAGACCTGCACTTGAAAGGACTTGCTGATGCACATCAGATACAGTAACTCGCTGGGCTGCGAGGCTTGCGCCGATAGCCTCGCCGAATGCAGCCGATTGAACCAAACGAACACACGGAGCAAAATCACAAAGAAAACTTGACCCCATCATGAAACGAGTGAATCTCATGACTCACTCTACTCTGTTTCACCCCGATGACAATAACGAGGGCAGGTGGCTCCAGCAGTCATATTTGATGTCCCACATCAGACTACTTACACCTGAGGAGTGTGACATCATGATGACTCTAAGCTGATAACCCGGCAACAAACCAGCGGTTGTTGTGAGGATAAAGGATTAGCCTCCGTTTGCTTTTGCTGCTCTTTGAACCAGAAAAAGGCTGAAAAGGCTCGCACATGAAAGGACCATCTTGCTGAGAAAGCACCGAATTGGGGCGCTACCTCTCATCAAAGAGGTTGACTCACTTCAAGCACAGAGAGCTCTTTTCCATTGACTGGGGAAAGAGGGGGGTGACGGCTAATGTGCTGCTTCTATTTGTCTTTGCAGGTGTCAATACGTGTATGTGTAAGATTTTTGTTTGGTGCGTGTGTTGGCCGTGTCTGTCTGCCATATCAGGTGCGGTCTCTGTCTCCTTCCTACATTGTTAGTGGATAATGAGTTGTGATTAAATATGAATGCTAAGTGTTTGGTGGCTGGAGCCCAAAGCTGAAACCGGATCCAGTCAGGCCCACGGGCAGCATAATTAGTAGCTGATGATAGATGCCATTAATGTTGTTTTTGCACACGCTGTTTGCGGGGCTCTAAGCTGGACCTCCTCAAGCAGTAGGCTGCCTTTGAGCCCATCCATAGTTAATTAAGTGGCAAATAAATAAATCCTAAAACAGCCGCGGTTATTCCGTGTTGCTGTAAAAACAGATTCTAATCAGCTTTATTTCAATTGTTTAATGAACAACAGCGATTAAATAGTATGCCATTTGTGACTTTTATTTGATCTCCTTTATTATCACCTCTGGGGACTTTGTGTTGAAAGCGTGACGAAAATCCTGTGGAAAACAATATCAGCATTTCAAAGATTTGAAGGACCAGTGTGATGTCTTTAATGATGGAGAAAAGCCCTTTGTGCACGCTTGAAGGGCTGTGTTTGGTTTTGAGTGCTCTTTGGATTGTCATATCCCTGGTGTGAGATTGACTCATTCATAGCGAACAGACTCCCTGTCTTCACGGTAAGCTTCTGGGCCACATCGCAGTGGACACCGCCGCGCTGTCTTCTCTTCCGAGGGAGGCAGAGGCATGTCCACGGCTGTAAGGACTCGTCTGGCTTTGAGGTGCCGTGGCTTTAATGTGTGGAGCAGATTAAACAGCATGGTCTTTGTGAAGTTTAGATAGCTGGTCAGCTCTCCCACACAGCTATCCGCTCTTATCTGTCTGTGTGCATGTTTGTGCATGAGCGTTACGGGCTGGGGCCCTCGCCGTGCACTCTCTCAGATTCTCCGAAGGGCTAGCAGAACAACTCGGCACACCAGTCAGTCTCATTAACTGAAGCTCAGACTTTTCAGGAGGATCCTGCCTATGAGTAGCCAGCAGGCAAAATATTAAGAGAAACGTGAGGGACCAGCTCCTGCATTTCAATTAAATCTTCTCGCTTGACATAAAAGCATCACCTGCAGCCAGTTAACTGCTGGACTTCAGTATGTCTCAGCTGTGATATAAAGTACATCACATCGCCCAGTGAAGTTCAGACAGTAGTCGGTTCAACAAAGGGTCAGAGTATGTGAAAATGTTCCCTGTGCCATTACGCGTCAGGTTCCTTCTTCTCCCACAGAGACAAATGAAATAAACGTCTATACGCTTTGGACTGTACAGCCACGTAGTTGCAATAGGTCTGTTGGTTGGTATTATAATTATATCATTTGTTGACAACAAATAGAAATTCATTAGATTAATAAAAATGTTTTAGACGGAAACTTCTTTCAGAGGCAAAGTGATTGTGTCATCATCCTGAGTCTAGACTCACAAAGTGGGACGTTGCACACTCTGATGCTCTTTTAAAGAATCCTTTAAACCAAACCAATGCCACGAGGAGAACTATGGGATTTCTAGATTTCTCTTTAGTGTCTGTAAGTTTATGTGTGCACCCACGAAAACAAAGGCCTTTTGTATCTGGGTCACCCACGAGAGTGTGAGGTTTGGCCGTCAGTGTGCAAGCCAGACGGGGATGTATGATTACCAGACGGCCCTTACAATAGGTGGCCATTTGTGTCAGCGCTCTCAGTTACGGCGGTCAGATCGGATGTCATTGCTTCATAACTAGCTTCACCTTCACAATTTTTGAAAGCGGCCGGGTTCAAGCACAAAACTACCCCACTCCTCCTCTCCACACCTGCTACATTATTCAATGTGTCTTCACCTGAGAGGACCTGTGAGGGGTTGTAGACTGACAGAAAATAGACTTTGGTTTCTAACAGTGGCGCTGCCTACCAGAACAGAAAAACACAGCTCATACATGGGTAAACACATGTAAGGACATAGGCAGTAAACTGTATATCCTATATACTTTGATTATGTTAAAATACCTGCAAAAACAATCACAATTCATTGTATTTAATTTTGCCTTTGACGATACTTAGATAAACAATTAAAGCAGTAAGAGTGAATTACACCATAAAAAAGCAAAGCTCAGCTCAGTTTAAAATGGTATTTTAAAAATCGATCAAATGAAACAAATAGTATACAGCTAACGCCGTCAAAGTGACTAAGCTTAAGAGTCCAGCTCTTGGATGTGAGGGGGTACGGTGTTCCAAAGTTTGGATACAGCTAAGAGAAAACCCTTGCACCCATAGTTCTCAGATTAATGGGAGGTACAGTAAGCAGACATGCTGATGAAGACCACAGGGAGAAGGAGGGAGTGTGAGTCTGGAGAAGATCAGGGAGATTTGCAGTGCAGAGACTATGTCAAGCTTTAAATGTTAATGGCAATATGCAATATAAATGGTTATTCTCATAGGAAATTTACACATTCATATAAATATAAATGCATGTGTGTGTGTGTGTGTGTGTGTGTGTGTGTGTGTGTGTGTGTGTGTGTGTGTGTGTGTGTGTCCAAGGATTATTTATGCCGTGGAGAGCTAAGTTTGTTTACTAAGTCGCAGCATGGTCATGTGTCTTTTTTACGAGTTTTCAAAATCCAAAGTATTCTTAAGCAAAGACGTTTTAAGGTTTGTCTTAGGTCAGTTTTATATATTTAACATTATTTATATGTTTTACCGCTTCCAAGGCCAGTGTTATAACTGAGAAATTACCTAATGTGTAATACGTGTCTAATTAAAATGTAATTATTCCTGAATATTGGTCGAGAATAAGATTCTTAACCAAAACTTATAAGCCAGTAGCAATAACAGACAACTTATAAGCTCAGATGTTTATGGCCACAAGAGACAACTAGTTGACTTGGAGATTTAAGGGAATGTTTCTCAAAATCAAAAACTATTCCCATTTTGTGCATGCAGCCAAAGAGGTGATATGTTTTAGCTTATCCTTATACTACTACTACTTTGGATGGATGTTCATTTAGGTAGTTTCTTGTGTTAAAGTGACATAGTTCATGTATTTATAAACAATAATTATCATAATTACGTTTTCTCTATTGTAATTACATAAAAGGTTTCACAGATTTTGATTTTAGTAAGTATATGTACAAATATTTTCTGCACTTCTGTTAATCAGATATATATGTTAGATATATGGAATTTAGTGATTTGATTTGCTACATGTAATTTTTATATTACATGTTAGATGTCATATTTTGAACAATATGAACATGTAAAATGAAGACTATATTAAAATATATATTATAACATTAACCCTCGAGTGACCCTAGCGAAAAAAAGGGACCATTTTGGGTACGAAGGGCAAAGGATGGGTATAAATTTTAAGGGATGCTCAAGAGTTAAGTATTTTTTGCCTATTAAAAAACATTCAACTGAAGACTCATTTCACTCACTTATATAAAAACAAATTAAGGTGCAATATGGACATTATGGACCATGCTGGGCATCCTCTGCATCCCCTGCACACGGCCATAAACAACCAGAGGAGTCTGTTCAGTGAGAGGTTGCTTCTCCTAAAGTCAAGGACCAGCAGACTTAAAAAGTCCCACACGCCAACAAACTGTTTAACTCCTCGCTGGAGGGGAGAGGGAGGGGAAACGGGGACAAAGGAGGGGGGAACAAGTAAGCTGTAGCGCCTTTTCACTGTGCAATAGTTTTTGTTAATATCCAACAGTGTAATAGACTCACAATACTTGAAATGTGCCGTTCCCTTGTATTCTTATTCCTATTTATTCTATTTATCCCTTTTGTATTCTCTGTATTTATATATGTGTATATGTGGTATATTTCTGCTCACATTCTGCAACTTCTGTCGGTGCTGTGCTACTGGAAACTGAATTTCCCGGAGGAACCCACCCGAGGGATGAATAAAGTTTCATCTAATCTAATGTAATCTACAGGGCAGTGCAGGGCTTTGTATCTACCACTCCGCTGTGATATAACGAGCGGTCACGGTCACGTGGCTTTCCGTTGACCTGGAGCTCCACCCATTTGTAGTTAGAGCAACAGAAGATGCCTGGGACAGTTCAGCCATAACTTTAAAGTTCTCCTGCTCATACATGCTTGGAGCGATCTTGTCACACTGAAGTGGACACGCAACGGGATATCATAGCGTGGCTCAAGCACGTTCATCACAGTTTAAACCGCTTGTTTTGCACAACGGAATACGGCCTCCCGTCTGCAGCTAAACACCCCAATAGCTTTTGTAATAGCTTTAGCCCGGTCGGATTAGGCAGCAAAGGGCTGCTTAAACTCCTCTGCTCCTCCACTTGGACCGCTAGCGCTGGCCATAACTGACCACGCACACCATGCACATACTTTTAATTCTTTTTCGCATCTTCGGATCACGTGCGTACCGAACCGTGGAGTGGGATCGGTCTGGATTTTGGATCAACCGTGATCCGTTGCACCACTACTGAACATACATATACACGGTATAATCGGGGCGACCGTGGCTCAGGGGGTTGGGAATCGTATCTGTAACCGGAAGGTCGCCGGCTCGATCCCCTGGCTCTCTGTCCTGGTCGTTGTGTCCTTGGGCAAGACACTTTACCCTATTTGCCTACTGGTGTTGGCCAGAGGGGCCGATGGCGCGATATGGCAGCCTGGCTTCTGTCAGTCTGCCCCAGGGCAGCTGTGGCTACAACTGTAGCTGCCTCCACCAGTGTATGAATGCGAGAGTGAATGAATAGTGGCATTGTAAAGCGCTTTGGGTGCCTTGAAAAGCGCTATATAAATCCAATCCATTATTATTATTATTTTACTATTATTATTATTACTATTTGGAAATTACATTTTAAAATAGCCAGCAGCACAAAAACTACTTGTTGGCCTGTTTTGAGGAAATTCATATTGAGGTTTGAGTAAATATCAAGGAAATAAATGTAAAACAGTGTAAATCCAAGTCATGAATGATGTGTGTATATGTGTGCGCCTAATATTCCAGCTCCAGATGCTAATTCTATGATCTTGATCGTGTTGTCCAGATAAAATCTTCAGAGGAAAATCTGAAGAATACAAGTCATATTAAACAAACATGAAGGACTACAGGATGAGATTGCTGGGTGTCAAGGAGGCAATCCCTCTTTTGTTTTCAGGTCACCTCTGCCATTGGGTCATGGTCCTGTGCAAGTCTCATCTAACTGGCTTGTAGTCAGGATGTGGTTGCCATGGCACATGTCCAGTTGAAACAAATGAAATCCATCCTTCTTAGTTTCCAGGCAGGATTCACATGCGGAGCATGTTTTGCGAGATGCTCTGTGTGTGTGAGTGTGTGTGTTTGTGATGAATTGCGTGTGCACATTCATATAGAGAATGAGATATCAAGAGGGAGAATGGGCTTTTGAGGTTACAGAGGAAGTAGGGCATGTGATTGTGCAGCCACGTGCATGCTCGTGCGAGAAGGAGTACTACTGTAAGTGTGTGTGGGCGTGCACGCATCGCTCTTCAGAAACAGTTTTCTGATGTAACATGAACCGATGCCCGCCTTCTCTCTCCCAGGCATCTCGGGCGTTTGTGGGAACTTATTTCTGAACACTTGCTTCCACCAACCAAACAGGAGTCAATGACTATCACACCAAAGAGACAATAAGGGCCAAGAGCTGTAGGTGAGCACATCGCTACAGAGCCTTAATCCACATACTGATAGATGCGACTCAGTTAAGTCAACAAGGTCTCCAATTTAAAATGCATGTTTCTAGATGATGGCGAGAGTAGCAGTGAATACATCACTGCGAGTCACTATTTGTGCTTTAGATGCCCGCGTCTGTGTCCCACTGAGAGTTGGCCTATAGCTTCAATGATTGCTGCACTTCTACACTGCACACTAATGTTTATTAATGAATAACTTGGCTTTGTTTTCCAATGATATTTTAATGTCATCAATATGTACTTAGGTTTTTCATTAATAATTAACGCCAGATTCTTTCAAATACTAAACCATTTAAATGCAAGGTTATCTAATATACATGCCTATCTGTTTCTTTTCCCAGCTGACATGAGAATGTATTGTAGCGCTAGCTTTCATACAGCGTGTACAACAATGACCTGTACTTAACGGGATTCTATAGTAATTACAGGTGTTTTAAGTGTGTGTGTGGTGGTGGTGGGGTCGTCTTTGTTTGGCAAGAGTACAAAAGGAAGCAGCAAATAATGCTCATCTTTGAGCCTTTTGTTGCCGCTCATGCAAGAGGTGATCGAGTTTCCAATATCACTGTGCATGAGGAAACATATCCCCTTTTCATGCATACCCACCCCTTCGAAGAAACTGCAGGTGGGACAAAGGCCAACCTAGCAGTCTATCCAATTAACGCATAACAGAGGAGGCAGAGACCCGTGGCTTCTCACACAGCTCAGTGGTGGGACATGATCACAGCTGAATGACAGTGAGAGGGAGAAAGAGGAGTTGGGGTGGGGTGTGTTACGTGTGAGAGAATGCAGAGGGTCGGCCCCAGCTCCAGCTGTCCCAGGGTTCATTGATCAGTGATTGGAGACAGCTCTGCTGACAAGAGGGGGCAAATTACCAGTATCTGCCCTGCACTTGATAACAATATGCCTACTGGAGACAATTTAGCATAGACCTGGATACTGTATACGGATAATAGTATATAACAAATTCAAGTGTTTTCAGTCCCATCTGCCACGGATGTGTAATATCAAGCACCTAGCCATGCAGTCTGCCTTTAAAAACAATTGTGAAATTATGGGTTGTTCACTGAATTTGAATGTTAGGACGCCACCAACAGGTCGGTTCCAGGATCAACTTTAAGGCCTGATTTAGACTTCTTGGGGGAGTCTTTATAGAGCCTATACATTGCCTCACATCATTGTCAGGATTTGTGTGCATGGTGTATTATGTGTTAATTACTGTGTAATTGTGCCCCAGGGGTTTATATGCAATGCTGTCCAATAGAAACCGGGGTCATTGCTCTTTGTTGCTTTCAGTTTTATTCAGGGACAAACATATTTGTTAACTCCACTTCTTTGAACATTCCCTCGCATCCATTCCGATAGCTTCAGCATCGTAAGTTAAACATTTTTATGATGTATTTGGATTGCCAATTACTCTGTAATTTGTGCTTTTTCTGAGATGACCTGATTTAAAACCTCTGATAATGTGACAGTTTCAAGAGCTATCATACTGTCCCAGTTAAAGCATCTGTGAAAAGCCTCTGATTGTTGTTTTTGTGATAAAAAACAAAAGCGTGAGTATTCTCTGCAGGTGCCTAATTAAACTGATCAAGATGCAGTCCTCTTCCAGCTGAATCTAGGTCATTTCTACCGACACTGAACAAACACAGGCATAAAAACTTCTGAAATTATAGTCTGTAAATGTAACCTGTACTTTTGTTCAAACACTGTGGCGATCAGAAGTGGAAAACATAATAAATTACACTTGGGCAAAATGTTGACATGAAGCCCACCTTTTGTGGATTTATAGACCCACAATATAGTGTCACATTAACATAGAGGTACATAGACCACAGTTTTAAAGAATACACTTATCAGCAGCATCAACAAAAGCACAAATGACACGGTTTAGATGTCTTCAGCTGCGAGTGTGGTACACAGATCTCTCATAAAGCCTTTCATAGATGTTGACTTGTCTCTTACACTGTTATACAGTTTCACATCCATTACATATTGAAATCATTCTAAAAATGACTTCTTTACTGCAGAGTCTATGACAGGTCAGAGTGACCAGCAGAAATGAATATAATCAGTGTCTGACAAAATATTTAACTAGTCTACCTTGGTATATATTTCACTTTTAGCAAAAGTCTGGTTTCTCCACTAAAGTGTACTGCTCTCTAAGGTACAGGATGTGACCTGCCTTTTCAAGTAACTACTGAAACATAGATATCATACTATAGTGACTTGATGCTGTTCAGTATATTATTGTCCCAGTAAGAAACTGAGTCTGTGAATGTGAATACACCTACAGTACTGTGCAAAAGTTTTAAACCAAACCTCATTTCTTTATATTTTGCTTCCAATGAGCCAATAATTCTTGTAATTCTGCTTTTGCTCCAAGCCCTCCATCCTGGACCCCCCTCCACCTGCTCGGGCCTGGTGGTCTGCTGTTTTTGGGACTGTCTGGAGCCAGCCCTTAAGAGGGGGTACTGTCATGGTCCTGAGTCAGGGACCCAGTAATTTGTGGACAGTGTCTGAAAGTCAAGTACTTAAGAAAAAGGGGGAAAAATCTAGCAAAGACCTGACACAGGATCAGAGAGATGCATCTGGACCTTAAATGCATCTACTGTTTGCTAAAGCATCATCGGAAATGGCTTCAGTGGAGTGGTGTCTGTAAAGAAGCCATTCTTAGGGAAGGGAAATGGGGAGAAAAAGGCTGAGGTGTCCCAAATTACACAAGAACGAGACTGAAAATCAGCGATAACAGGTTTTGTGAGGTGAAAATCCAAATTTAAATCCCTATCAATAATGTACAGACGAGGTCAGGAGGTACAACGGTGAATATCTACAGCTGTCTGTAAAACACAGTGGAGGCTCTATCATGTTTTAAAGCCCCACTTCAGTCAATGATTTTGAATATCGCTGCCATCAGATTTCAAACCTGGCTTAATTTTTCAGTTTCCAAACACAATCTGAAACAGGATTGTGCAGTAAATGTATACCTTGGGTAGAAAAACACATCAGTCATGGCTTTGCTGAGCCTGGACCTCAACATCAGTGAACCAGTGTGGCATCATCTTGACAGAGAACAGAACAACAGGCAGACAGCATCCAAAGAAGAGCTCTGAATGTTCTTCAACAAGCCTGGAGAACTATTCCTGTAGACTACTTTACATAAAGAGAGTTCAGGCTGCGGTCAAGAATAAAGATGGTTACAGTCAAGCTTATTAGGATTACAGAACCTCTGTTCTATAATCATAATAAGCTGTGCTTCCACACATGTGTTTGCGTTGCAGTAGATCACTCTACCTATTTCTCATTTTCCTTGCAAAATATAAACAAATGAAAGACGTTTGCACAGTACTTACCATAGAGAAAAACACAGGATGCAGCATACTGTGATATATGCTTCGAGCTGTAATCAACTTTAATTGTGGGCTGAATTATTTCAGCAAATGTCAGGTAAATATATTAATATACAGCTGTCAGGGCAAAGAACGGCTGAAAAACACCACAAGATGACAGCGCTATCTGACCAGAGCAGCCAGATGATCAACAGTAGTAGCGAGAAAGCGGTCTCGTGCTCTGGGGAATTTCCCCTTCCACGTGTCTGATTACACGACCGAGAAGGCCGGGTAACAACAAAGTCGGCTATTGGTTGCAGCACCCATATGTAGCCGGCTCTTAAAGGGATATGCTTTCTTCGCTTGGAAGCAGTGCAAGTGTGCCGGAGGGAAAGCAAGCCTCTTTAAAGAGGGTTTGTTTACTAATTTTTCGCGCCACGCCCCGTTGGCGGAGTCAGCTGACATGCCTGCAAAGACATAGGCTGCTAGCGCTTTTCCTCGCAGAATGGAAGTAGTCGTGGAGGCGATAAGGACTAAAGTCGTTTGACTCAGCGGGATTCTGAACTCTTAGGCTTTTTTCTTTTGTTTTCTTTTTGTTTTCCGGTTATAGGACAGTCGTTACAGCGAAGCCGATCTGTGTGGTAAGTTCACGGGAGACACTTTTAAACGCTGTTAAATGTCCTCGTCCAGGGCACACTCTGTCCACCGGAGCGAGCTGATTACATCAGGTAACAAGCGCGTCCTTAAAAATAAGAACCGACAGCGCAACGTGCCGCTGCCTTCCATTCGCGTCTGCATTCATTCGCCCTATGTTACTGCACATAACCACCGGGCTTGTCTGCTCATAAACGCGGTTAAATGTGCTGCCTGTCATTCACCCAGCGCAGATTTGAATTACACCGGCTTTCCCGGTTTGCTCAGCCCGGCTTGGTGAATGGACTTCAGACCGCGGGGCGCCGAGTGCGTCCCCGGGTGCTCTGTTAAAACGCAGTAACGACTGTTTTCTTCCTATAATGAAATGAATCAGCGTATTACACATATGCCCACGCTTGTCTTTATTTCACGCCACTCAAGCTGTATTTTTGCATGTCTTTTCGGTCAAATGTCGGTTTAAAACGCGCTCTGCTTTATTTCTATATGTTATAAAAGTGTGGCCGAGCTTGAGCGTGAGAAGGCTTCATTTCTCGGTGTGAGTAATGTTACATAAAGCCGATACTGCGTGGTGGAAGGCTCTTAAAGCCGTTGGATTGAAACTGTGTCAATAACAGAGCTCCCTCGCCACCACCGCATCTTTCCCTCCTTCCCCTTTGTTAATTTGTCTGCAGCAGGGGGAGCTACTGTCTGACACAAACATGCAGCTCACTGCCTGGTCAGTAGAGCAGCACAGACAGCAAGCCTGTGTATCTGGAAGTTGAACCTAAGGTTTTCTCTCACACACGCACATGTTCTTTCGGTGTGTTTGTCAAAACAAAGCATTAAGTGGTTTTACACACAGGGTTTATTGTGAACGCACACAGTATATCGTGAGGTCTGGGCATGCTAGAGCCAGGCCAATCTGCTTATGCTGGGTGAAGAAATGAAAACTCCTTTCTCCGGGAGCTTGGCAGGCTGACAGACCAGGGAAGGGAGAGTGGCGTAGGATTATCCTCAAAGACTGTCATTACCCTTTTGCTGTGGATCCTAATTTGGAAGTGTGGTAGTAGTCTAACCCCGTAATACAACTGCAGTGGTGACTTTGAGTTTTGCCAGTGAGGCCAACTTGAATTTCACCCGTATTTTGATGACTGTTTGACCCACTGTAGAGTTGAGTGCAGTCTAGTATTGACTCTGGAGAGTTTGCCAAGTGCTCCTTGAGATTCTTGCCACACTGCGGTAAATTGGGTATGATGAATCATAATGAGGCATTTTATTATTGGCATCAAATATCTGCTCTAATATCTATATAACTTTCATATTTATATACATACGGTGCAGCAGTACTGTTAAAATACCAACTATTAGCAAAGTTAGTAATTATGGGACTGTTATTGAAACCCCCATCCATGTGCTTAGCACAGACAAAAGATAATCTACCTCTTATTTAATCTAGGCAGCAAAGTCCTTTAAATGTATCTGTGGCTCAACTGACTTGCCTAACCACAGTGAATTATGTGGTTTCATCACTGAGTTGAGCAGAGCTATTTGTCTAAATAAGCACTGAGATCTTTGCCACAAATTAAGGCAGACCGTTTGCTCATTTTCTCTTCCCCAACTTATCCACTGTGGTTTTATTGATTTGAGGGCACTCATTATAGGCCAGACAGGTTGTCTATAATGATAATGAATGCTTTGGAGGAAGGAACGACTAATGAATGTGTCTGAGATCATCTCATCAGCTCTTAGTGTGGATTTCTCCAAGGTTGGATTCATTAGCGAAGGGAACTTGGGACGCCGTGCCCCGCTGGAAGATGAACTACACGTGTTCGGCTTTAACCTTTCCTTTGTTCTTTTCCTGTCACGTTACTTTTAAGGCTGCTCGTTTCAAAGCGCACCCCGTATGGACGATGAGGAGGACGATGTGTTTGAGCCAAAAGCCAACTGTTGGCGCACCACATTCAGGGAGATAAAGTGTGAACATCGAGGCACACAGACACCCGGTCCTGCCCTGGTACCAAACAACGGCATGCTGCCCTGTGGAGTCGCAGAGGAGCCCAGACCACTCTTCTACGGTGAGGCTGACAACATACCATATTTCAAAAGAGGGGAGGAAAAGGGAACACTGCCTTGTGCGTGATAACCGGTGTTATAAAACCGACGCACGAGAGCACAATGCGAGACTCACCGTGAGGGATGGTTAACAGCGTTACTGCGCTGATCTCACCTCTGGCGCCTCATAGTCGTCATCACATTCACTTTTATGGTCTGTATGCAGTGTACCCAGCTGCTTTGCTATTCAAAAGGCGCCAGACTGGCATTGTGACTGAAAGGATGTGACAGAAGTGCTCACCTGTGCAGCAACTCTTCAGAGAGCTGATTATCAGTGACAGCAATAACTCTGGTGCCATAAACAAGTAACCATTCCAGAGGAGCTCTATAACTACTAGTCATGTGGGTTTATTTTGTGAAACTATTAAAGGTCATTAAAAAAGACAAAGGAATAATCACAGCTGGGTAAACTGTGGATATATAGCTGAGCAACCTGTTTGCTGAAAGGCGCGTTCGGCAGTACTTCAGGAGACTGATGGATCTCCTTACCTGTGTGTAAAAGACTGGCACGCTCGGCGTCATTGCTGTATTGAGATTATTTTGCTGAGCACGTGTTGTTTACAAAATAATAAGCATGAGTCCTGACACTCGACAGGTAACGCAGGTTTTCGATTGCACTTCCCGGCACGCTTCGAGCTCGTCGGGGATCACAGAGCGAGTCGACAAGGAAGCACGGAGCAGCAAAACAGCATGGAGCGCCTGCCCCGCCAGCGACCCGCGGCTCGCAGCGTGGAGGCCTGCATTGGACAGAAACTCCAGCTCATAGGAGACCAGTTTCACTGGGAACGCCTGCAACTGGTGAGGAGGATGGATGCGTTCGGCTGATTGTGCAATACTGGGAGACAAACGGTGGTGCCGAATGGTAGTGAAACAAGCATGCTTTTAGTGCCTCACATTAAGTGTGGAGGGCAACCCGATTCTTTTGACAGTTTTCAAATTTGACTAAATTGCAGATTGCTCCCTGTGCCTGATAACAGGCAAATACACCTATATTGGTTTTTTTTTGTTGTTGTTTTTGTCAGATAGTCTCTATGTGTCCTATCTGAGCCAGTGAGATGAGAGCAGTAAAGCCAGGAAGATACGCCAATGTTCTGTCAACAATATAAGAAACAAAAGACTCCATAAAGCGTAAAGTTAAATTTGCTGCCATCAAACTAGAGACGAAACTTGTGTCCGTGTGCGAATAAGCACCACAGGTTAAGTGTTTATAAAGTCGGAGCAGGGAAAAGTTAAGTCCACACATTAGCCACATCATCCACAAACCTTTTTTTTGCTCTTTTTAAATCAATATTTGGATCTCATTTTGATCTGACAGAGATTAATTGTGGGTCAAAAGTTTCTTCTCTATTACGGTGCTCGCTTTATATTTGTTTTGGAGAGGCTATACACATGCAGAACTTTACCCCAGTACCTAACCCCCACCCCCTCTGCCCCTCTTTTCCCTCAAGCCAAAGACATTTCAGAACGAGGACAGCCCTTCACCCCCCCCCCCCCACACTCCCACCCCACCCCCTTCCCCTGCCTCCTCTTCCTGTTTATTTCTCTCTCTTTTCCCCTGTTTCCTTAATGTGCTCTGAAGGCTGTTGGTGTGGAGGATGCCTGCACTCAAACAACACACGGTGGTCACAGCGACAGTGTCCACTGTATCGGCATATCACTGCTGTTTGGGTGTGCTGTAAAACCTGTGACATGCTTTTATTTCTTTGTCTTTAAATATGCACAAAATATGCACAGACCCCCCCCCCCCCCCCCCTCCAGGGAGATTTCCTGCAAAGTGCAAGTACTTTTGTTGCACAGGTGGTTAACAGTCTTTACATACATATTTATTTCACACATTTATACACGCACACATGCACGCATGCTGATACATCCAGGAAAAAAAGCAGAAGTGGTAGAAGTAGGTAAACATGTTGTAACCCGAAGCTCCCCACGTGAGCCCAGAGGGGAACAGCTGTGGTTCCAGGGAGTCTCAAGGCAGCCCCTTCCCTTTGCGAGGCGCAGCCACAGGAGACACACGCACACACACACCCAAAAAATAAGTTTTCTCAGTCATAGGCAGACTGCGGAGGTGAGATCCATAATAATGATGGTTTAAGGATGTATACGGGGGGGGATGGAGAATGGAAATTGAACTTCACATGATCAAATAACAACTGTCCTAAGCTGTCTTAAAAACTCCCTGTGGGGAAATGGGATGACCCGTGCACATAAAAATATGTACATGTGTATATATATAATCTTTTTTTCTTTTTAAATTTAGACTCTAACCTATGAGACAGCTTCTGATTTTTCTCATGCACTTTATCAAGCAGATGTTATTTATACCGCCGCAGCATGACTCATGTATTGTGACACGGGCAGACACACACACAGACGGTCAGACAGGAGGGTTGCTATGTGTGCGACCAGGATCTACTGACGCACATCGGAGGCAGGCCTGGGTCAAGAGATGAGGAAGTGGTTTGTGCTCACTTTGCTGGTTGAGTAAACAGCAGAGAGGACAGTCAGAGTGAAAACCATCCTGTAAAGTCATATCCTGAAGACACATATGCCTAGATAGTGAATATTTGATAAAGGCCAAAAAAAAAAAGTTTTTATTTTCTTTTGTTCTCCGAGCATGGCTGTGCTTCTGCTACTGTGCTAAGTGTCTTCGTGGTTTGCTGTTATTGAGGGATGTTTTTACAACTCAAACACTTAAGTGTGGTTTTGGATGCGTGATTCCACTGAAGCCTCTGTAATTACTATTTCTGGTTCTGGTTGTGCAAGTTATTGTATTGTGCGTGCATGTGTACATGCTCATGCATGAATACACCCATACTTGTTTTTCTGCTTTCTGCTCTTTTGCCGTCTCTCACTTCTCAGTATCGCACGGTCTGGCAGTTAGCACAAAAAAAAAAAAAAAAACTCGCTGGATAATAGCGGTACTGTTTGCCAGGTCTCGTTCCTGTTGCTCCTGTCAGTAGGCGAGTTATTCAGCGCAGACACTTGTCCCAGAGCAATCTAAATGCCTTCGACTGCCATCGTTTTTGATGGATTTTGGTGCAACGTGGCTGCCGGTGCTCTCTCCATGGGAGCCCGTGGCCCCTGGCGAAAGGAGGGATTAGGTGGCGGAGGGAGTGCTGGCAGATGCTGACAGATAAATTGCTCCTCAGTCAGAAAGTGCTGGAGGGGACTCTAAGGTCCCTAGAGGGATGGCTGACATTAGCCGGGCCTGCCATTTGAGACACAGCAATAATGGCATTCACAATGGCAGGAAGACTGCTTCAGCCTGCGCAGGGCAAGGAGCAGAGTTGGGTTTCATCCCCATGTTTTTTTAAGGGAGACGACTCCTGGTGCTTTCCTTTCGATAGGAGGTGTTGAAAGCAGGGTTGAATATCTCCTCCGTGTGCGCGCCTGCACGCTTACACGCAGCGGTTGTCGCTTTATCTCGTCACTGTTCCAGTGAGGGCACGGCACTCTCTCCTTTCAGCACTTGTGGAAGGGGAGGGAGGAAAGTGGTGCTGGGAGCAATGACAAATGGTATTTACTTTTCTTTCATTGTTCTCTGATTATTTGTGTTGACGGGAACGTCTGTTTGTGCTGTTGCCTATTAACTCATGCAACCGCTATGTTCGCATGATACTCGGCCCTTCTCCGCTCGCCGATATGAACAACGCGGGGATTCTCGCTGCAGAGGCTGGCCTGTTTGCTCAAGCGATAAGGCAGAGCTTGCGAGCAGCTGGCTTGACAGACAGCTTGCACTGATAAAGCACATCAGGCTGGTGTCAGCGTGACGACATAGGGAATCTGGCTCCACTCTGCTTCTCTATCGCTGGCTAAATTTAGAGCCTCATTTTGACAGTTGGTGTCGTGACTCATGACTAACTTGCAGCAGGCCTGCACACCTCCTTTTGTCACTCTTGCTGTTTTTTATTCTCTCACTTTCTTTGTGTCTAGCTTGATGGAATGGAGGGTGAAAGGTCACAGGGGGCATTCTGGTTTGGACTGTAAAGACGAATTCGCTTCTCATGGAACTTGACTCATTTTGAGATTTACGCTCTGACAGAAAAATCCTCTGTCGTTAAATATTGACATACAGTATTGATATAATTGCATACCTGCATCCCCCCCCCCCCCCCCCCCGCCCCCCTTCCTTTCATGGCAGAGCCGGCCTTGTGTAACTTAATAAACTACAAGACTTCAAGCATGGCGGCTTCCAGCGATGCAACATTTTGTGCTTTCTAATAAATACCCCCTTTGTTTATTCGAAGTAGACATTACACTATTATTATATACTTATCAAAATATCTCCAGGGCAAAATTTAGACATGTCATAATGAAACAAACAGCTTCCTGGTTGTGTTTACCGTAGCGTTTTTACCTCTTTTTTCAGGTGAAAGCAAGTAGAATACAAACATGCTGGCTGGAAACTGCTGAAGCTTATGCAACACCCTGCAAAGTTCACCACAGTGTGATAACGGTATGGAAACCCAGAGGCTTATCACAGTGGCAGTTCTTGACTGTTAACTAGGTCAAGGTTTGGACACTAGTCGTGCAAATATGGCGTATCTAATCGCTGCCTTAGGATATTTTGGCTTTTCTAAACAGTAATACAATGTTATCAAGACAACGTAGTACACTTTCATGCATTGTTTTGAAAAAGTAATCTTAACCCCGCCCCCCAGTTGTTTTCAGTTTACGGCCCTCTTGGTCTGAAAATAGCCTCGGAACTATCAGGTGTAGCGGAGTCTGCCTTCCGTCCGGGGCATGAGATCTTCAACTACTGTAGCCCTCTCGTGCAGACACGTGTGTTTTTCCACAGACTCCCTGCCTCTCATCAAGAGCCCTCTAATCCCATTTGGTGCAATTATCTTATCTCAGCTTCTCAATGGCAGAGATAGCATTATCCTCCTAATCGCACACAATCCAATTGGCTCGCAAACCTGAGAGAGTCTCCTCCTGAGCTGCTGGCTGCTAGTCTGTGCCAGGAAGATTAGAATAAAAAAAAGTGTGACCGTGCGATAAATGTGTTTATGGCTAGGAATGTCTGTAGGGAAAGCCCGGCTCGCGTAAAGGATCCTGCACACAAAGGGAATCCTCTCTGCTAAGCATCGCTGGGAAGCGGAGCGGAGTGCCCTGAAAATATCGGCGTCTCGTTACGTTTTATGCTCGCTGTGAATTGGCGTCGGTCGCCGACAACATAAACACGACGCGAACCCCAAATAATGGCTGCGTCTGGTGCTGTGTTTTGAGTTTCTAACTGTTGTGCGTTTTGTCTTGTTTTTGTTTCAGTATCACCGAAACCAAAGGAACCAGGGGCCGATGTGGTGGCGCCTGGCCGCGGCCATTCTCAGCCTTCTGTTTGATAGGGGGTTCATAGCCGGAGGAGGGGGTGGAGGACGGAGGTGAGGCGACCTTGTCCCCCGTTTTTCATTCATCTCTGTGAGGAACTGGACTCCTACTGGCACTGTCTAATCTAACACGGGTCTGTTTGGGGAGAAAACAATTGAGGTCACCGCGGGACGGAGACAACCAACTTTTATACCAGGTTGTGTTTTGGGGGTTTTTTGTTGTTTTTTTCCTTCAAAGAAGATGCCATGTTGCTCTGAGATTCCACTAATGGGCAATGTTCTTTCTTTTTTTTTGGCATACCTGTGGTGTAGTGGTTTTGTACAGTACATTGTTCTTGTTCACTTTAATGACCTCTCACAGAACCTGGGAATGCCTTATTCAGTGTCTTCTGCCAGAATGAGTATTGAGCAGTTTTGACAGGCAAGAGAAGATGGTTAGGAAGTGAAAGAAAACGCAGAGGAAGTTTCCCAGGTGACCAGTCAAGTCGATTTTTACTAACTTCCAAAGAGGCGACTTCTCAGAACAAAAGCATTTTGCACCTCACCTCAGTGGAACATTTATGTTTTCTTCATTTTTTTTTTTACTTTCAGTTTGTCTTTTGTCCCTCCTTGGTTTTCTTTGAACACGACCTCTTGGTATTGTTCAGAAATACTGGGAACACCGCGCGTGTGAAAGTGAGCGCACGGTGATATGTCATCTTAATATGCAAAGAGAGTCACGCGATACATGTCAGATGTTTGGGTCTGCTGACTCTCTGGGTGGAGTCTGCGCTTCTTAACGTCACCGTCTGGTCAAACAAGCCAGGTGACTGCATGCAAACTTGCCAGACATCAAAAAGAAAGTGAAAAAGGAAAACAAGGCATGTGCACTTGGACATCTTGTGTTGTTATTGTTAAAATCCTTTCACTTAACCTGGGTTTTTACTGGGTTTACTTGTCATTTTAGCCTTTTTCCTGCAACATATCGGGGGGCAAATGACATCTGACATGTAGCGCACGTCAACGTGCCGACTCTTGCACGCATGTAAACAACTATTAGAGGTCTTGCACTATATTAGAACACAAGTCAATCACGTTGTTGCAGATATCGTAACACCTAAACCAGCTGTTTTATTCATTTCACTTGACCCTTGTTCCCAGTATATTACTCTGATATTCCCTTTTGGGGGGTTTTTCCAATGTTTTTTTTTCATTTGATTGTTTTCAGACCTCCATGCCCTTGAAGTGGAGCTGTGGATCCACTGTTTTTGCACTATACCACCCTTCAAAAGATCCGAATGTTGACAAGCTAACCTCTGTCTCGTATGAAGGTTGATTTTTTTTGGTTTGTTTATTTGTTTTTTTCATTTACCACCTGTTTCCTTACCACCGCATTTCACATTTATCCATTCGCATTGTCTTGAGACGTGCCTCAGTGTTGAGGCCTGACTGAACACAATCTGGATGACACTTCTCGAAAGATCGCTCACGCAGTTTTTCAGACCACACTGAAGAGTTGGAGAGAGACACGTTGGCTCGGTTAAAAAGGTTTTGATTTTTTGTTTTGTTTTTTTCACGGCCCCGCTGTATCTTCAGAACATCGAAACAATATGCCGAACCCAGTGCGTAAAACAAAATCTCTCAGGCCACCTTTTATGGGGTATAAATATTGTCGTTGGTGCTGAGATCCAGATTTGGGATGTTTGAGCACATATAATCACCACTGACTCAGCAGACGGGCAGTCTCTGAAATGGACAAAAAAAAGAAAAGAAAAAGTGAAAAAGACTGTAATTATTGTTGAAATATGAATATGTTTAAAGACACTGTCAAAGATGCTGTTTGTTGTTTTGTTTTACTCTTCTTTCATTGCTGAACCCAGGCCAACTTTTGGACCCAAGGAGCAGTACATATCAGGGGTCTGTAATTACATGCTCCTTACAATGTGTCAAGTTTATCACTGCATGACGATTAGGTTCTTTCTCTTTTTTGTTGTTGGGCTTTTTTTTGTTTTTTTCTCAAGATGTCTCAGGGACAGACTTTTGTGGGCTACTGGTAACCTTGAGAATCTGTTACATGGTTAGAAGAAGAGCTGTTCTCGCCGATTAATACGTGACGAAACCCCCTCGAGGTGTTGTCGCTTCTCCCATCTCCATTTTAACCTAGATCTCGGCCAACTTTCTCAGCACACGCTTCTTAAAGGTACCGTTCGACTGAGGAGTTTGAGGCTGACTTGCTGGCTGTGGTGGGGACGGAGCTACTGAGCGTAGTAGTCATAGGTGGTGCGAGGTGCACTGAATGTGGTTGTGGTTGTAGTTTCCTGCGGATCGTGAACGCTGAGCCAGTCCGTGTAGCTCCCCGTCTCACCATCAGCTCTTGACTTCCTCTTTGTGCTGCTCCTTCATTACATGGTTGTTGTTCATCGGTTCACTTTCTTTGTAATTTATTTTTCTTTCTTTCTTCTTTTATTTATTTCAGTGTATTTGCCCATTTCTACTGTATACACCTGTGTGTGCAATTACTTCATTGTTTTCCTTTTTTCTATTTTGGTCTCCGGACTTGTATACGCTTCGGCTGTTTGGCTCTGTGGAGAGCAGGTTGGCGATCGTTACGCCGTCTTCACCTTTAGAACAACTACTGTAAACGTGTAGTTACGATTACTTTTTAAGTGGCGGCAGGTGTCACTGCTAAGCCAATCATCTAAACCGAGCAAACATAAGTACAGCTGCTGCTCTTCACAAAGAAGAAAACTACAGACTGCAGATGAGTGTTTGATACTCAAAATTCCACCTTCCAAAAATGACGCCTTCCCACACGACCTCTCCCTCTTAACAAGTAACGGCAGACATGACATTAGACACAAAAAGGTTGCCTTCTTCCTCAAGTCACAGGGCGTCAGTTTACTCGTATGTGTTCAATTCTTTAATCTTAATCATTGTGTTGTAATCAGTATGCACTGGAAAGTACTTTGTATATGTAAATCCCTTAGGTTTCTTATCTGTTGAGTGTTGATGTATAGTATTTACTCTGATTTGTTCTCCTCAGTTGATCTCGCCACGTGTCAGGCGTGTTCAGTGCAGCGAGCAAGTAGGCTCGGGTGCGATGGCCCGGTTTGATTTATTGGAAAGGGAAACAAGCCACCGTGGTGCCCTGTATAGTTTTGTTAGAATGAGGTTCCCGAGCCTCAAACGGCATACGTGAGTGCAGAAAATCCCAAGAGAGACAGTGAGAAAGAGACATGCGTATTTTATTGAAACCATCAGTGTCTTGAATTTTGTAGTCCACTTTATATAAATTTGAAGTTTTTTTTTCCTTTGAGGAAAGTTTTGAATTTTTATAAGTAATAACATTTCTTCTTCGTGGTTTTTCTTAACGTTCTTTTTTTAAAATTGTATTTTCTTAAGAAAAGGGGTCTGCTTTTATAAGGACACTTCACGCTTGTAAAATGACTTTTAATACCAGTGTGATCCTTTTTGAAGTCAATGAGATCAAGAGCATTTTGGGTTTTTTGTTTGTTTTTTTTAAAGACAAATGAGCTTGCGACATTCCTTGCACATCTTACTGTCCTGTATACACAAAACCAAATGAATTCATGGTTGCGGTTGATTTTGCTCATGAGCTCGTAACCATGAAACTGTCCTTTCTTTTTACAGAACTGATAAAGTGTAAATGTATTTCTAAAAAAGATTTAAAAAACAAGACAAAAAAAGAAAGAAAGAAAAAACCCTGGAATATGCCTTTAACTGCTCAGTTTCAATGAAGTCTTGATTATCACACACTCTCTGTATACCAAGAAATGAGACCCAGCGAACATGTAGCATTTTTGTAACATTGATTGTGTGTTTTCGAGACTCTACTGTGCACTCATTTTTATGTTTATATACATTTTTTTCTTTTTTTGGTTGTTGATATAATAATGGAAGTAAAGACAATTTGTTATGTAGTGCAATATGCTGTACATGCGGAGCTTTGCTCTACAAATCCTTTTTTTTTCTTCTGGATTTCTTGTTGCTTATTGGTACTTTTTTCAATAAAATTTTATTGAAGGTGTCTACTCGAGTCACGTTTATGTTTGCAGGTCACCCGCAGCGTCGGAGGCTTAACATCCGCTTGTTTTAAAGGCGAATGTACGGTGGCCTGTGAGGTCAAACGTTCTGCAGCGTAAGAACAGAAAGCAAACAAAAAAAAGTACAAAACACAAAGGAAATCGAGAAAACAAAAGTGTTTTGGGGGAGACAATAAAGTGCAGCTGCAGAAGTGACAAGCTAACAGTAAACAGCTAATAGCAGGTACATTAGTTTTATACGAATCATGCGATTATAACATACATTGTTTTGCATGTTTTTCTTACTCCTAACACCCTCCGTGTCTCTGCGCGATCCTTC
This sequence comes from Astatotilapia calliptera, assembly GCF_964374335.1. NCBI lineage: Eukaryota > Metazoa > Chordata > Actinopteri > Cichliformes > Cichlidae > Astatotilapia > Astatotilapia calliptera. The sequence goes on along the minus strand of NC_137440.1, from coordinate 31,690,409 downwards.
TCATATTTTCCGCAGCTGTTCCGTCACATTATTGTCTCCTCAAAGACACTTGTTTTGTTCTATGCCTGATTGTCTTTTAACATTGTGTTTTATTCACACGTTGTGTTTTTGCAGCAGTTTTCTATTTATATTTTCTATATATTTCTGCTTTCTTTTGGGTGTCTGTAGCTCAGGATTTAGAGCAGGTTATCTGCTGATCGTGAGGTTGGTGGTTCAATCCCGGGCTCCCCCCACATATCTGTGGGCAAGATGCAAACCTCAAGTTGCTCTCCAGTGGTGGGTGACTGTTAGTTAGAAAGCACTTAAAAGCATAGAAAAAAGTGAATGTTGCATGTTGCAGTTTTCTTGCAGTGCATTTGACCTCTCAGGGCACGTACTAGTGATGTGTCGGTCGGGAACGAAATGGCTCTTTGACGTGAACGACGCGAGCCGGCTCCTTATTGCGAGCAGGGGGGGCTATATTTCTTTCTCTCACCCTCTCTCTCTCACTTTTTTACCGCGTCACTCCGCACGCGAGCCTTGTGCTTGCGCTGGGCAGGGGGGGGGGGCGGTAGTTACACTCTCAGTAGCTCAGGAACAGAGCGGGAGGGAGAGAGAGAGAGAGCCAGGGACAACAACGTCACATTAGAAAGGTATAGTAATCATCCACAACTATTTTCAGTTGCAGATGATAAAGGATTCAGAAAGTTTATTCATGCAGGTCCATATGACAGAGAATGTGCATCTTCTTTTTGTTTTCATATTATAATTTATATTTAATTGTGTTGTGGTTTGCAGTGTTTTGTGTTGTTTCATTTTTAATTTGTTTAAAAGGAAAAAGCTGAAAATTTGAATAGTTATAAGTTGAACTGGGAATAGTTCGTTTTTGTATTATATGATTTGTTTATTACATTTTATGTGGAGTGAATAAATAAAAGTATATTTACGGTGGCCCCTACAGACAAAGCACGTACAAACTCCAAAACACATAAAAAGACAGCAGACGTGCTCCAGGATGCTGGGCGCAGTGTTGAGCTTTTGTTACCTCGTGGCTACACAAGCCAGCAAGTACCAACGACTGGATTTGGTGTGTGGTAGTAACAGGTAAATGAACATTTTTTTTAAATTATTTGAATATATATGAGTGCTTGTGTATAAATACACAAACAATACACACATGCTTTCAATTGTGTACTTTAAGTGATCTAGGTAGCTGTGTTTTGTAGTTTGTACGTGCTTTGTCTCTAGGGGCCACCGTAAATATTTATATATAAACATATATAAATAAAACCACTTTTTTTTACATTAGTAATTCCTTTTGTGCGTAATTTTATATTATTGTTAATAATAAACTAATTAAAGCAACAAAACAACCTGAAGAGCCGGTTCGGAGCCGAAAGAGCCGGCTCTCTAAAAAGAGCCGGAAATCCCATCACTAGCACGTACAATTGCCCATAGCATGTAAAAACTGTGGGAGCATGGTAAGAGAAATCTTATCTCTGAAGGTGAAAGTAAAAGGCTTAGTAAGACTTAACAGAAACTACATTCTTGCGAAATAAGCTGACATTGATTTAAAAAAAAAAAAAAAAAAAGTCTCTCACATATAAATCTGTTGTTAATATTTTCTCTTCACAGCAGCCAGAATCTGACCTGTGACACACAAAAAAATGGAGAACTGCTATTTTAACCCACTCCCACTCTTTTCTTAAGCTTGAGCTTTAAGTAGTTCTGCGTTGTGAAATAGAAACCACTGATAGATTGGTGAAGTGTCTCAGGCCAGCCAGTATTTTAATCCGCCCAGGCGTTTGGCAGCCTGTGCCCATCATATCCCTCCTGCTGTTAGGTCATTAATTTGGTGGGAGCAGTGGGTCTTCCAAAACACTCTTAATAGAGGCTGTCTGATTCACACACATGCACATATGCAGAAAAGCAAGCACTGCATGACAACTGAAGACAGAAAATGAAAAAGAGTTACAGTCATATCCTAAAAGGTTAAAGCCAATCCTGCAGCTCCTGCAGATTTATTACACCGCAGCATGGATGCCCCGAAGTCATGGAAGAGACTGATTACTCCTGACACATGTAAATATCAAAGTTAATTGTGCATTCCTAGTCTGTGTGCACAGTGTTTAGAAACGGAGCATTCATTTATATTAAAGATCTATATTTTGTCCAAGATAAAGGTTTAAGTACGTGTGAAGTGAGTCACACCGAAACAAAAGGTGCAAGTTTTTTTTCTCCAGCTCTTTCTTTCAGGAGAGCAGACGGCGCACAGTCTGCTCCTCCAGGGCTTCACGCGTGGCACTTCTATTGTCAGGCATGCCAGGTACAGTTTCACAGTTTCCCGACACCTGACTCACCTGTTTAGCTGCTTGTAGCACAGCAACTCCCTTGTCTGTGGCCCCCCTGACGCAAAAAAACATGCATGCAATGAGTGTGTCAGAGGATGTGGTTTAAAACAGAACAACAGCGCCTATTCCAGTCACAGTTGGTTGAGCATACACAACTGTTCAGCACTCCCCTCTTAATCCTGTGTCTTATGTGCTTTAAGTGGAGGAACTCCATGCCTAAATAAGAATTAATTAACAGTGCAATGTACATGCAGCTGCCAAAGAATAACAGTCATATGACTGCAGGCCTTAATGCCATCTCTGCAGAGGAGGTTGCAGAGGTTGGTTGCTTTTTTTTTTTCATGGATATTTTAGTAAATTGGAAGCAGTTTTCCAAGTATATCCCCAGTCTCTCTCTCTCTAGCTGTTTACCTCAGCTCCTCTAGGATCAACACTTAAATGGGGAGAGCATTGGCTTTCCCTGGCCCAAACAATGGCTCCTCTGTTCCTCTAGCTGGACCGCCGGCTGAAAGAGACGCCCATTAGTGAAGCGTCTATCTCTAGGGTCAGGCCCAGTGGTCACACACAAGTACGGCTCTTGTTTATGTCTACAAAGCCAATCAAAACACTCCAGCCTCCGCTGTTAACTCCTGCTTGCCCGGCTCTCTGACTCGACAGACCTAAGAGTAATTTTTTATTTGAGCTAAAGCCACAGCGTGCAGTGAATTCAAACACATCTGTTGTGTTTCACTTCAGTGGCCTGTAACAAGGACAGTAAAATACCTGCATAAGGGAGAACAGCAGATTAGCACTAATGGCACCTGCTCTGTATTATGAGCCACAGATTCAACCCTCAGCCTGAAGCCTGCTATAAATATCTCATCACTACATGGGTAATAACTTAATGGTCACATGTGGGCTTCTTTTACATTGAGTTGTAATTGAATGTGCTGTATGAGTGAGCAGAGAAAATGAAAACAATGGCTAAATTCAAATTACATTAATGAGGTTGCGATTAGCTAGCAAGCTTGCGTTTCTTTGCCCAGTTTTTGTGTCCAGTTGGAAGTGATGGGTAACAGTATCATTTGTCAGTTACTTTTATCTAAAAAAAAAAAAAAAAGTCATTTGGACAAAAAACAACAGCAGCATGAAATTTTTGCCATATCTCCTGCATGGCGTTGTTAGCCTGTTAGCATCCTAATTGCTGGGAGAATGTTAGCACAGCATTAGCATTAGCATTTAGTTCTGACTGTAAACACTCGAGCCTTATTGATGACAGGTGTCTTCTTTCCAGTAAAACTTTACTGGGAAAGTTTCTCTGTATCATAAGAACAACAGAGACGTTATCTAGTACGTCACAGAGAGCCAGCAATAACAGAAAAACTACACCTACGCCTCTTCTTTCAGCTTCTTTCAGTAGTGACCAAAACCAAAACACTACAGGCACACATCTCCACTTCAGATTAGTAAGTGATACTAAGTGATTACTAAGTGATAAGCGAGTGTGCTTTTCTTTCCTTTCTGCTGCATAAATTTGCTTGGTGTCAAATGAAAAACAACATTTTGGATGATCAGCTGACTAAATACGTGTAGTTAGCAAACAGTATAAAGATGTGAATGCTTAAAAATACACATGTAAAGATTATAGAAAAAGACACCAACTCCTCTCAGAAGAAGCAGATCTGTGCCACTGTCTCAGTTTTACTTTTATTTAAACTCTTTCCACTCTTCTCCACCACCCTCCCTCCACCCCTCCCCTCTTTACACACATCTGGTGCTCAGGCAGGCAGTTGTCATGGGAATAAGCAGGCAAGCCAACAGTGTTGCATGTCACTGTGCTGAGAGGGGGGGTTGGGCGGGGGATCAGGGTTCAGCTGGGCATGCTGTGGGCGCAGCAACTCAGCAACCATTCCCGGCCATCCCCAACCCCCCTCTGTCAGCTGTGACTGAACACAGCTGACCTCTTCTGAAAAAAAGAAAGAAAAAGAAAAAAAATCTATCCCCCCCCACTCCCCCTGCTCCTCGCTCCCTTCTCGGCTGGGCCACCCTATGAAAACTCAGAGGAGAGCGAGTAAAAAATTGATCTATTGACACTTGGTAGCTGAAAATTAAATAAGCAGTCCCGCTTTTTTTGCCATTGCATTTAGCTCATTTTCTCACTTTTTAAAACTCCTGGCTGTTGTGCCGTTTCCAGCTTCCTCCTTAATCCGCCGTGCTCCGCTGGCTCTTTTCTTTCTTTCTCTGTTGAAGGAGAGGTTGGGCAATCGCTATACAAGGCTACGAGTTCCCTTTGTTTACCAAGAGCAACCCAGCAGAGCGCAGTGCTTTGTTGAGCTGCAGTCACTCCCGGCCTCACAGCTGTGACGCACACACACACACGCACAGAAATCTCTGACTCACAAACACTAGCAGTATCCTGTGGTCAAGGGGAGGGATTAAAATCCTCAGAGCACAGCTTATGAACCTGCTGAACTTGTCCTCTCCATCCCCTGCTGGCTATTGTCCCCCCACCTCCCCACCCCTCCTCCTCTGCACTTCCAACTTTATCACTTTTTCAAAAATCTTTATACTTCATCCACCGTCATTTGGACCCAATTAAAAGATACACCCCGTAAAGCCTGCGCGCAGTAGGCAGCTGTCTTTTTCTCTCCATGTTTAAAAAAGCATCAACCCATGCAGCATACTGGCATGCAACTTAGAAAGACACAAGCCCAGCCTAATTAAGATTGAGGTCGGGGGGTGGGATGTCACTCAAAACACAGCACATAAATAGGCAGGGTCATTGTTGGGAACTAAATGGCAGGAAAAAAGCTTCCTGTAGCAGTAACTGTGGTTTTTTGCGGCCTGTGCAGCGGCAAACCCTAAGGTGCGACTGTAATGAGAGTAGAGCTCGCCTCAAGCCTCGTTTCCACATGCAGTGCAGGCAGCAAGTGCAAGGGGCAGGATAAAGCCTCGGAGCTACAGAACCGGGCCAGTTCAGTGGGTGCGTGTTGTGTGTTTTTTTCCTTTACCCAGCAGGTTGGCGGGAAACCAGAGACGTCAGGCAGCCAGCTTGTCTTGTTAGCACGCCTTACCTTGATAACAGGAGTGTGGAGAGAAGGATGAGGCCGGGGAAGAAAAACAACCAGAGCACCAGGGGTGGGGCTCCGGGACAATTGTGTGTACGAGCGCAAGTGTGTGTTTTGCAGGCTTCGGTGAGTGCGTGCGTCGGCTCACGCAATGGACCTCCTCCAAACAGTAACAACTGGAAAAACATTGGGTAGAGTTTTAAACTCTGAGCAGTTTTTCCGAGCTCGAGTTTCACAACAGAGCGCCGGGTCCTCCCTCCCTCTTCTCTCTCTCTCTCTCTCTTACTTCTTCATTTGCACCCCCACCACCCTCCTCCCACCCTGCTACTCTTTCCCTCCTTTTCTCGTGCAAATGTTATGCACTATCTCTATGTCTATCAGAACCACAAGCACACACAAAACTTAACAACCCCACATCCTCCCTCCCTCCGTCCTATCTCGGCCCCCTCCCTCTCTTGCTGGCTGTTGTTGCTGACTGACAGTGCTGATTTACTCCAGGTTTGGCAGCCTTCCAGCTCATGTGGCATGAGCCACAGGGCCGAGTTTGGACGGCAATAAACAAAGTCAGCAACCGGCTCCTTTCCTTTCACAGTCCAACCCTAATCTATCAGTCAAAAGTTCAGAAGAAAGAAATCTAGCAGTCATTCTATCTCTAGCTCTTTTTTTATATTACTCATCACAAATGTTTTGAGACACTGGGAAACCTTAAAGAGATTCAATATAGTGACTTATAATTTATTTAAATAGCCAATACTAGTGAGCATAGCAAGTCTTTTTTCATTATTGCTATGATATTACCTTTTTGGTGTCTTTTTGTTTCTTTGTTTCCTCTCTATCATTAAGACAGTCCAGACACTGATAAATGAGCTCACTTTGTGTCTTCACACAGAGCTGTCGCTGCCATGGCCGTGCCACCAGCTAGCTGACTGCTGATATCCCTGCATGGCGATTGGCTAATGCGATTGCCCAGAGGACTGGGGATAAACTCCTGAACCCGTCCTTCTCAAAGAGAGCCTGAGACATCTGGAATTGAGAACCACCTGGGACTAAACATTCCAGTCATCTTATTTCTGGCCGTTCATCATTAACCTGGTGGTCACCTCCACCGTACCACGGGACGACATGAAAACCGTGTTTAAGATAAACAAAACAACAGACGCGTGGAAGCTCGCTAATAAGTTTGGGGAAATGGGACAGTGGGATGTTTTGTAAAGGGATTATTATAATATCTGTAATGAAGCTGTTTTATATTCCCGTCTTGAAAAACAGCTAACTTTTATTTCTGCTGTTTTGGCTCCTTTAGATGAGATGAGAGTCTGACAGGCAGTCCCAAAAGAGCCGCATCAGGGGAGTGTAGCAAAGAAGAAAAAAACAAAACAAGCCATTCCAAATGAACAGATTTGCTCATAAATAATTCTCTTCCAAGACAGCTGAATGAATTTCAAATGCAGACAGACATGAGGGGTGGGCTGGAAAACAAACTAACAGCATAATTTGCAGTTGTGTGCAACATTTGTCTTTGTCCAACCCAACAGTTAGACTGATTTAAAGTACATCCCTGACAATAAAAATAGATTGCCACGCCTGCGTCACGTCTGATGGGCCCCGCAGTAGTTCACCAACAAACAGTATTAAGGCCACAAGCGGTGACCTTCCCTTCCCTGATCTTTCACTTTGGGCTTCACGCAGAGCAGCGAGTCGTCGCGTACCGACTGCACATGATGTGGCTGAGGTGACCCCGTGATGTTTATGTCGACTTCTATTACAGATAACTTCCCAGAAATGACCTTCATGTTCAGAGAAACTAGTGTGTGGTCTGAAGTTAATCCACATGCCTGACACTACACATGCACTAACAATACAGCAACTGCAGGTTGATGTGAAACTGCTGCAAGCTTGTGAAAGCGCCACCGCGGTGTACTTTCGCGGCGTGCACTATGTGCCACTCTGCACAGTGACTGCGTGCTGTGTTGTGGTGTGGTGAGGTTTGCTGAGGATGGGCTCTGCCTAACAAACGGCTGCGCCGCTGGAGAGAGACGGTGGTGAGCCTTGTGGTCGCAGCAGACGAAGTGCGGTCGCAGAAATTCACCGCACCAGGCAAAAGCAGGCAGGGGCCCTCAACTGTAGCCTGACCTCTCTGAAAGCCACCAGCACACTGTGTTATTACAACTTGCCGAGCACTATAACACTGCTTATTGCTTGAGTTTAGCATGCATGTAGCTGCCAGCTTATCACATTCGAAGTTTGAGGATGGGGGCGATGTACGAAAATCGCAAGTCTGCTCTTGCTGTTGGCAAATGTTTATGTAAACCTGGGTTATTTTGGCAGTGAGACTGTCTCGATACTGTTTTTAAAACGTCCTAGAGGAAACAGCAAGCAGGTCAAAGAAGATAGCACAGATGTAAATAACTCCTGTGTGAATGACAACAAAGACCTTAACGCCATTGTTTTTGGCAAAGCCTGACCTATGACATTTATCAGCGTTTGACAAGATCACAGTCAGTACAATAAACCCACAGAAGTTGGCTTATACTCAAAACCACAACGTTTTCTGCAAGTATCTTATCTTCAGGATGTCCCCTAATAGGCTTACAGTGAAAATCAAGCAGATTAACAGCATTAGGGCTTAATAAATCCAGTCATGGACACGATAGAGAAGCAGGAGAGGAATCTAAGTTGTAACTCCCTGCTGGGCTTTAATATGGGAACATTGCTCTAATCTGGTTACCAGCAGAGGGATTTGGGGCAGGGAAAAATGATTTCACCTCCTACCCTCGTACTGATAAAGGTGAAAAATAGTTGCACTAATGGTGAATATTTATAACATTCATAGTATTTGCAGAGAGAGGTGACAGTGAACTCCAAAGATTGGACTATGGCGACTCTGATGTATATATGAGCATAGATTAGCAACCATAATGTTAGTAACTTTATATTTGAAGCATCACTGTTAGCATTTTGGGCTAGGCCAATCCATATTTGGATGAGAAAGGTGGACTGTCAGCTATTGCTAGCAATCTTAGCTGGAAGGTACATCCATAGATCATAAGTGTGTGTCAAACACATCCAACACTTGGAAAGTAATGCTAACAAGTAAACACAAACAAATGATTAAAATTAGCTTCAGTGACAATTGAGCAAAGACTTTTTGGGTGGTCTGTAATTAACCACATGTTTAGTCACATGATTTGTCAGATCATTGTATGAAAAATGCTCCAAAAGGCACCAACACCACAAACACAGTTAAAAGGCCCAGTTCTTGATTAGAAATGGAGCAAATGAACACTGGCAGACAGGTCAGCTACAGCTGAATGTGTAGGTTTGCTCACTTGCAAACAAATGAACAGTCTCTAATTTGTTTATGATCGTTTCATTTTAACGTAGAGAGACAGATTATCAACCAAAAATCCAGGAAAAACAAATTGTATAAAGTTCTGCACATGGATGAAGCCAAAATGCTACCAGTGAGGCTTCACGTATAAAGTTGCTAACGTACTCCTATAGACATCTGAGTTGCTGTAGTGCACAATGTCAACTCTTTATGCAAACACTATGAATGTTATAAATCAATCAATTAAAATACCGATCTCAATTTATTATGTGTATAAATGAGAACCTCCCTCCCTCAACCAGAACACTGAAGATGGGCCTTCCAGTCTTCCAGCATGACAATGACAAAACATGCCACCAATGCAACAAAGGAGTGTCTAAAGAAGAAGCATGTTAAGGTCATAGAGTGACCTGGCCAGTCTCCAGACCTCAATCCTTCAGAAAGTCTGTGTGTGTGTGTTTTGAATTTTGAGTTGCTAAGCGACAGCCAAGAAACCTAGAGGATTTTCTGTGTTTCTGTGAAGAGGAGCGGACCAAAATCCCTCCTGACACATGTGCAAACATGATGACCAACCACAAGAAACATTTTACTGACTTACTCCACCGGACTAAGCCATGTTTTGCTTGGGGATCAAATACTTATGTGACTCAGTGACATGCAAGTCAATTTAAAACATTTATGTAAAGCTTTGTTTTTGCGTAATATTCTATCTTTCTTCATTGAACTGAAAATGCTATAAATATTAGAGACTGTTCATTTCTTTGTGAGCAAACTTGCAAATTCAGCAACAACTATTTCCCCCACTGTATTTGTAAGTGTGCATTCATTTGTCAGTTAGCAGTCATGCTCTAACGGAGAAAGTCCTAATAAATTTTAAATCCGAGTTATTAAAAAATGTCCTCTAAAGTTTCTATCGAAGAGAAAATTTTATATTTTACACTTCCTCTTAGGCTTTAACTGTCAGCCTCAGGGGCTCTCAGTTGGACTAGAGAAGCTACAAAACTAAACATTTATTAAAGCATGATACTGTCACATTAATGCTAAGCTGACTTTTACTTTTAACAACGTTTAGCAACTTTGTAACTACAGCAGTACAGTAACACAGAGCCATTAATCCTTTTCATTTGAGCTGGCTATGCAAAATTGTCACAAGTTATCATTTCATAAACCTTTCTCACTCGCCTCAAAAACAGATTTCTTGCAGAGTCCATTGCACCTCAGTAAATAGAGGGCACCCAGGGATGAATGGTGGCTGGGCTCCCAGACAAAGCTGACTTCGACAATGCCTTTAGCTGGCACACAGATTTCAGTAATTAGACTGTGACTGTTGCTGGCAGGGGGCCATGCAAGGTCAGAGCTGGAGGAAGGGGGTAGATGCAATGTTCCCTTCAGACACATGAATGCATTTTTATACACCCTGTCTACACACATGCACTTTCCAATCTACCAGTGTATCCCCCTCCTACACACACACACATTTTCTCGTGTATCTATCTTTATGGCCTGCGTTACGGTCCTGGGGTTTGTTTGGTTTCTTTACCGCTTGGTAGTTTGGTGGTGGTGGGGTAGTGGTGGTGAAGTAATTACAATGATAGGGAAAGCAAACAGGATGGAAAAAAAAACTGGGACTTAGCCATTGTCACATGGGAGCTATTTTTTTTCAATATTGGTCCAATGGGAATCTTTGTTTTCTTTGCTTTAGGATGTTTAGGTGGGGAGGTGCAGATAGCCCCTTGTTTGTGTTATATAAGGTGCACCAGTAAATCTGCTGATTCATTAGTGGCCAATAAAAACCGTGGAGTCTTCTTGTCTCGTGATCTAGTTACCGTGAAGTAGTACCACACCAACTTAAAGACAGTCCTCCCCAGATTCCACCAACATGTCTCCTGCCACACCAGAGGAGACAAGACTTTAGACCATGTGTATTCCAACCTGGCTGGAGCCTACAAAGCCACACCCCTCCCCCACATTGGACAATCGGACCATCTCTCCCTGTTCCTCACACCTCGGTATTCACCACTCATCCAACGTGTGAAACCTGCTGTGAGGACAATTAAAGTGTGGCCAGAGGGGACAGACGCAGCGCTCCAGGACAGATTTAAAAACACAGACTGGAATATGTTCACCCACACAGACCTGGACCAGTATGCCTCATCTGTACTGGATTACATCTCCAAAACCACAGACAGTGTCACCACCCAGAAACGGATCACCATGTACCCCAACCAGAAACCTTGGATGAACCGGGATGTTCGTCTCCTCCTGAAGGCCCGCAACACCGCCTTTAGGTCAGGAGATGCACACGCCTACAGCACAGCCAGGGCTAATCTAAAGAAGGGCATCAAAAAAGCCAAACACCATTACAAAAAGAAGGTAGAAGAACACTTCTCCAACTCCAACCCCCGACGCATGTGGCAAGGACTCCAGACCATTACAGACTACAGGACCACCAAACCCTCCCCCGCATCCTCTGATGTCTCCTTCCTCAACGAACTCAACAACTTTTATGCTCGTTTTGAGCGAGGGAACCCCACAACCACAACCAAAGCAGACATGACGCCAGACCACCAACCTCTGACTCTCTCCCCCACCAATGTAGGAGCGGTGCTGAGCAGGATCAATGTCCACAAGGCTGCAGGCCCTGATGGCATCCCCGGGCGTGTTCTCAGAGCGTGTTCTGGGGAGCTTGCAGGAGTGCTCACAGACATATTCAATCTGTCCTTGGCCCACGCTGTGGTACCGGCCTGCTTCAAATCCACCTCCATCGTCCCGATACCCAAAAACTCCAACCCATCTTGCCTCAATGACTACCGCCCAGTAGCACTCACCCCCATCATCACTAAGTGCTTAGAGCGACTGGTCCTAGCACACTTCAAATCCTGTCTCCCCCCACCCTGGACCCCCACCAATTCGCATACCGCCAGAACAGGAGCACAGAGGATGCAGTCTCCATCGCACTGCACTCTGTCCTCTCACACCTGGACAACAACAACACCTACGCCAGAATGCTGTTTATAGACTTCAGTTCATCATTCAATACAATCCACCCCTCACAACTCATCAGGAAACTGACAGACCTGGGCATCAGTTCCCTCATCTGCAAATGGTTACTGGACTTCCTGACCAACCGCCCCCAACATGTCCAGCTGGATAACCGCTGCTCATCTACCATCACGATGAACACCGGTGTACCACAAGGCTGTGTGATGAGCCCTTTCCTCTACTCCCTCTTCACCCACGACTGCAGACCTGCTGATGGTTCCAACACCATCATTAAGTTTGCAGATGACACCACGGTGATGACACCTCCGCCTACAGGGAGGAGGTGGATCGTCTGGCTGAGTGGTGCGACAGAAACAACCTGCTGCTTAACACTGAGAAGACCAAGGAGCTCATCGTGGACTACAGGAGGAATGCGCACCCACATCCACCCATCCACATTAAGGGGACGGCTGTGGAGCGTGTGAGCAGCTTCAAGTTCCTGGGAGTCCACATCTCCGAGGATCTCACCTGGACGACCAACTGCTCCAAGCTGGTCAAGAAGGCTCACCAGCGCCTCTTCTTCTTGAGGACTCTGAGGAAGAACCACCTGTCCTCAGACATCCTGGTGAACTTCTATCGCTGCACCATCGAGAGCATCCTGACCAACTGTATAACAGTCTGGTACGGGAACTGCTCTGCCTCGGACCGGAAGGCGTTGCAGAGGGTCGTGAAAACTGCCCAGCGCATCGCCGGAGCACCACTTCCTGCCATAAAAGACATCTACAGGAAGCGGTGTCTGAAAAGGGCTGGGAAAATCATCAAAGACCCCAGTCACCCATCACATGGACTCTTCACCTCCGGACAGGTACCGGAACAGCTTCTTCCCCACAGCTGTCAGACTCCTGAACTCTGCCTTCTGACATCTGACCCACGTTAAAACATGGACTGGACATACACACACCCACAATGGACAACTGTACCCTCAAACACAATAATAACATGGACTGAACCACCACTCACAACCACTAGCACTTTATATAGCCTCTGTAGAAACTATCCACATATCTCACTGATCTTAACTGCACTACTGTATAGCTCTGTGTAAATAATCATTCTGTACATACGATAATTTTTAACCCTACAACTGTTTACAACTTGCACAGTTCCCATTTCTGTATAGCTGTATATCTCAGGTTCTGTAAAGTTATTTATTTCATATTCTGTATAGTTTTTCATATTTATATCCTGTTCATATCCTGTACATAGCTTGTACTCACTACAGCCTGTACATACTTATAGTTATAGAATATTCACAACATACTTCATACCGTGTACATTATAACATACCATAATAGACCCATTTCTGTAATATACTCACATATCTATATTATTACTAATATATATTGTAATAGGGCAGCACGGTGGCACAGTGGTTAGCACTGTTGCCGCACAGCAAGAAGGTCCTGAGTTCAATTCCAACATCAGGCCGGGGTCTTTCTGTGTGGAGTTTGCATGTTCTCCCCGTGTTTGCGTGGGTTCTCTCCGGGTACTCCGGCTTCCTCCCACCGTCCAAAGACATGCAGCTTGTGGGGATAGGTTAATTGGATAATCCAAATTGCCACTAGGTGTGAATGTGCGAGTGAATGTGAGTGTGAATGGTTGTCTGTCCCTGTGTGTTAGCCCTGCGACAGACTGGCGACCTGTCCAGGGTGTACCCCGCCTCTCGCCCTATGACAGCTGGGATAGGCTCCAGTGCCCCCCGCGACCCTGAAAAGGATAAGCGGTAGCGAATGGATGAATGGATGGATGGATGGATGGATATATTGTAACATATCTATATCACTAAAGCCTCTGGATGGATGCAAACTGCATTTCGTTGCCCTGTACCTGTGCATGTGCAATGACAATAAAGTTGAATTCTATTCTACAGTGTATACTATTCGCTAATTATTTCAATTAAAGAAATCAGATCAATGTGCAGCAGTTGAGTTCGGTGCACTGCAGCTGGCCCTACTTTCTGCTCGCTCGCTATTCCTCTCAGACTCCCGCCATGAACTCAGGCTGAACCATCCCATACTGCCGAGGTTTTATGATGTACATATCATGGTCAGTCACCCCAAACCAGCGCTGGTTGGCAGAGTGGCGTCGAGTGGTTAACAGCACAAGACAAACTATCCAGATACAATCTTGAACTCTTGAACTTATCACAAATACAGAGAGAGAGTGAGCGGGCAATCAGTCTCACTCTGTCTCTTTAAATCTGTCTGTGTCTCTTTATCTCTCTTTCTTGTCTTCGGGCTCACAGCAATTAAACTTGGCAGTGAATTTCCTAGCTAAATCACACAGAAACCTGTATGTCTGTGTTGTTCCAGTGATGTTTCGTTGCAAGCCATTGCTTCGCATGATGGCTTTCTTTTTTTTTATGAGTTTAAGAGAGCGAGAGTCTGGACAGCATCTTACCAGTTCCAGCCTAGCGTAGCTTGGAGTTTTCCCCAGGGGTGCATTTGGACAATGGGGGAAGGGAAGTTGGCAATCCCCTGCTCTCACAAACCCCTTAGATTAGAACATTAGAAATCACAAATAGGGAACAAGACTGAAATACCCTCATAGCCTAAAACCCCTCCTTCACCCTCAGTGACCCCCTCGGGTCATCTGCTTTGTAATAAACTCTGCTCCCACAGCTCGACACATGGATTGGTTTCTCATGTCAGTGGAGTTGTTTGGAAATGAGGGCAACTGGTGCAGCTTTTTAGGAGAAAATATGAGCAAGGGGGAGAAAAAAAGTAGCTATTAATGAGAAGGTAAATTAAGTTAACGGGAAACACTGGAAGCACTGAGCGAGCTCGGGGCTTCTGGCTTTGTGGGGTTTGATCTAATAAAGGAGTTTGAAAGGCAAGATTTTGTTAAGTTATTATCTCAAGCATTCAACGCAGGTTCATGTTTAAACAAGAGCTCCTTAGAACAATACATGTGAAATTAAGATTTAGTTCATTTTTTTAAAGTAACCCAGGTCAGCTGGAAAAACTTAACTGTCTCGTCACATCTTCCAGCGTTTCTTCCCTGTTTTTCTTTCTCAGCAGACTCGTTTTGCTTGCTTATTTGCGTTGGCAGCCTAAGCAGAGGACTGCAATGTTTGTGGCATAGACCGTCGCGCAGCAGTGTTTACCAGCGGCTCTATCAATTCAGAGTCATGCTGCAGTGTCCGAACAATGAAAGCTTGCGGCAGCTGAGGCTCTGAGAGTAAGAGACAAGAGACCTCGTCTCCCTTTTTCTCTGACTCTCTCTTTCTGTTTTTGTCCTCTCAACAGCTTTCCTCACGTGGTTCTCACACCCCGAAACCTCATGCTTTCAATCACGCCCATGAGGTTTAGGCATGTTACAATGGCTTGCACCAATTCCCCACTGTCTACAGAGCCAAGTCATGCTCATGTTGCTGCATGGGACAAGGAGGTTTGTGTCTGAATTAATGCAATAATCACCACAGAGAATCCACATTAGTATTAGCATAGCCTATGGTTTTAAAAAAGGTTTAACACGTCGTTTTTGTATAACTGAAGATTAAAATATTTAATTTGCTATGCTGCTAAACTTTTGGAGTATGGTTCATAAGCACTCATGGATATTTACATGTGACACACGGATGACTTTATCCACTTTATCCACAGCAGTAAGTCTGTTTATCAAAAGTACATTACTGTTTGGCACAGTGTCAATGCCTGAGGGCCAAACTTGTACCAATTATCAATAAAGGGTTAATGACTTGACCTCTGGGTAAACCATGCTTGGAAATCCCCCTCAAAGTGGCACTTCATCTGGACAGCTTAGATAGATGCCCTTCCCCCGGTCACTTTCAGTCAGCCACGACCAATGTCTATCTGACTCCCCGCAGTCAGCTTCGTTATCAGCTGTGGCGCTAGAAACATCCTTATACTAGAAGGTCCATAACTCAACCGCTATCCCAAAACACCCAGAGGCCTTGTTAGGATGTGTCAGCCAGAGTTCAATTACATGCTTAAGCTGTGATGGCTCACTTATCGAAGTAAGAAGCCAACATGTACCTCCTGTACCGTACGTCGCGTTTCAAAACCAGTTTTTCTAAAAACCAATAGCTCCTTCCAAAACAGTCATTTGCGAGGATTGTTTACACCCACAGTGGTGCAGATTGCTAATTTGTCTGTAATTTGAGACGCCAACAGAGATTTTGTGTGCTTATAAATAGGTTGCATTTCTTTTTATTCGTGTAATTCAAGAAATCAGAAGTGGTATTGGAGCCAGTTTGGCCCTGCCAACCAAACAAGACTTTCCAGTGCAACCCTGCTAACTGTCTGCAAGACCCCTAGGTCGATTGTATTGACAGGATGATGCGCAAGAGTGTTATGACAGCCTTTGTAGTTCAAGCCAACGCTCAGTTTAGAAAGTGCACAAGTCATTCATTAGTACTGCAGCTTTGTTAGATAACGTTACATGGTCTTCAGGAGAGAGAAGAATGTACACGTAGGGATTGAGTCCAAGATCAATTTGAGTCAATTAGCAAAAGATGAAAAACAACCAGCTAGTTCTGCTTAGGTCTTTTTGTAATTTTGATTATCGCTGACAAACATGATACAGATTACACAATGCTGTTTATTTGAATTTGGGTCTCCTCAATGCCCACAGCATGCTGTTTGTCCATACTATACCAAACCCCGATCATTTGAGTGTAGATTCGATTCACTCCTGGTTAACAGGTCAATACTCAGATCGGCAGGGTTTGTGGCACAATAACTGCTTTACCATGAACGCTGACCTTTTGCCTAAAGCTTTCTCCTCTATATTTAATCAGAGCACTCACTTAGTGGGATTACAGTCACCCCTTCCCCTTTCTTTCTCCGCCTGCACTTTTTTTCTTCTCTTTTTTTCTCATTTTTATCCTCTGGTGTGTCTCAGCCTGATTTGCAGAGTTAAACTAAACAAGCTGATGTCTTCCTGGCCAGCTATTACTGCTAGAGGAAGCAGTGGAGGCTCCGGTCTGAGGTAATCACGCCACCGGGATAATTGCACTCTGTAAAACACTAACTGGATGTTTATGTCCAGGCCCAGGGGGAAGTCATTAATGCCATCTTAATTAAGGGTAATAAAGCTCTTTTTCTGCCTTTTGGGATGAAACGACCTTGACTTGATCTCTGATGCGATGTTTGGGTCAATTAGGAGACTCTGTCACTTGCCAAGCATGTTTTCACAGCTACACACAGCATTCGTTTTCACCCTCACCTCTCTGTCTTGAATCTCGGCACTGGGGAAAGAAGACTGTAGATTCTATGCATTTGTTCACAAGTCTACCTCTGCACCGGAACATATGCATGGTTGTGTGTTTTCTTCTGCTAGTTAATCTTTTTCTGCCAAACCATAAAGTCCACCCACCTACTCAGAAAACACACGTGCAGTCAGACATACACAACACGAGTTTTCTTGACTTACTAGTTTCATTCTGACAATGTCTGTAAACACCAAAGCAGAAAGCAACGAAGAAGTCGCCAACAGGCCCTCTGTAACTTTTCAGCCTGCGCAGTTAAAGCTGAAATAATCTCAAGAACAACGCTAGTGGAAAATGATTAAGCTAGACAACTATTTCAAATTAGCTGCCCCAGCCACTGCAGTAGGAAAAACAGCTATGCCAGGGTTAGGCCAACCCAGTGATACAGTGACTGTAACACCAGCGGCTTACAAAGAATAACATTGGGTCAGAGAGGGAGTGAAGGAGTGCACGCTGATATGAGTAATGGCAAACAGCTGCACAGTCCGGCCGCTAAAAATACACACACATGTGGCGTGTGACAGGTGTGTGTGTATATCTGTGCATGTGCTTGTAGTAAACTGCAATTTGCTGCAAGCTTGATTTCATAAATGAAAAGATTAAAGCAAACAGATGATAACGCTTACTGAATTAGCACCGCAGTGTTACCGTGCACAATTTAGTGGCTCTATTCTCCAGAGGTGGGAGAAGTTCTTAGAAGTAAAACTTGCACAGTCATAATGTAACCCAAAAAAACCAAGCTCCACTATGAGTGAATGTACTGCTTCAAAGATGTGACTCAAAGGTGTACTGCGAATTTATGCTTATTTCAGTCTTGCTATCCAAAACACATTCCCCTTAAGGTCAAATAATGATGACTTCAGTGGAGACTGATTCATTAACCCCTAACCCTATGGAAACCCATGCCATGAAACTCCCAGCGCACACTTGTTGTGCTGATGTCAATGCCAGAGGAGGTCACGAACTCTGCAGTAACTGAGTGTTTTGCATATACTTTACGTGGTTGTAACTTTACATGGTTGCCTACTTGATGTTTGGTGCTGCTGTGGTTCTAAAGATTTAGACTTACAGTTGATCATGGAATAAGTAGGAGGGAAGCAATTTCACAGCCTTGTCCCATTGGTGGCATCCAATTACAGTCCCACGCTCGAAATGAGTTAGCCCTTTAGAATGACCCATTCTTACACGAAGAGAGAGACTGCATTTTATGGTACTTCATTTTATGCAACTGTGGCAATGGGACTGAAAACACCTGATGTCCGATTAAGTTTAAGAGGTGTGGCCCAGCAATTTCGTCCATATCTTTGAGGTCGAAAAAATGAAGACCCTTCTTATTTTAGAGATCACAAGGTTCAGTTTATACATTATGGTCCCCATTAATGTTAAAATGGCAATACAGCAGAGTTTGCTTAAGGGGAGGACCCCCTCATAAGTCACTACCATGAATGCAAGCATGCAGTTACACAGTTTCTCAGCCTTCGCTGGTTACGTGCAGTGTGAAAACAAAGCAGCAAGGTGGGTGTACAGAATACTCAGGTCACATCAGAGCGGCTGCATCATTTAAATATATACTGTCTTTGTTTAATCCCAGCAGCTAAAAGCAAATGAAGAGGTAAACTTTTAGTGTAAAAATATGTCCAATGTGAGCAATGGGAAGCATCTAAACACTTCACGAGTACTATAAACAACTGATAACTGGAGAAAATAATCACCAGATTATTCTATAATCAAACAATCATTAGTTTACAGCTGATTCAAAATAAGCTTCACTTCAACCAACTGCACCAGAAGAACTCTTCCTTATCTTAAAAATGCACAACAATAAACTACTGATGCAATATATGATAAATTTAAAATAGTTAGCTTTGACTTGCAGCACATTTATTTTTGCAGTGGTTGGACTACTTGGTCAGGGATGCAGTTTCTTTCTGATTCCTTGTTCTGTGTTCAGTTACGGGCAGAAACCCTGTGGAAAGGTCCAGAGTCCTAGTAACAGGATCTGAAGAGGCAGGGTCTGGACCCCAGGCAGCAAAAACAATCATCTGGCTTCTACTGGGAGTTAGGAGCAGGCCCTTCGCCAATGATAACAACTCTCTCATCAGGCGAGGCAAGGGAGAATGAGCGAGACAGAGAGAGAGACAAAGAGAGAGCACCGAGGGGGAGTAAAAGTGTTTACCTCTTGTGTGTTGTGTAGGTGGCTATCAGCGTTTTTGGCGATGCCTCACTTGTGGGATTGAAACATTGTAGGGACTCATGTGCAACCACAAAGTCAGCTCGTGACCTTTTGTTCTGTCACTCTCTGAAGCACACATACGCAAACTGTCAAACAATAAAAGCAGCAACAGGAGGTATTTTTCACTGCCACTGCCAACATCCTCCATCACACACACACAACCATATCAACGGAAAACAAACACCCTTTATCAAGGACATAGGTTCTTCTCGTAATAGTTAGCTCAGTTTTGATCCTCACAAGCCATCACACAACACTGCACACACCAGACAGCACTGTGCTTATCTGTCTGCTAATACTATAAAAAAAAGGATGATAAGGTCAACACATCAAACAGGCTATAAAAAAGCTATAATTTGACAAATGGCTGCAGTGACATTGCAGATGTTGGACCCCCAACCTGCTCCCGCATTCTGAAATGCAAAAGTGTTTTGGAAATTCTGAAGTGGAACTGAAAAATAAGGATAACAATGCACACGCAGAAAAACAAACACAGATGTAAGCAAGCAAACAAATTTGGTGATATCCTGTTTTCTTTGCCTAAATATAGTGCATGCGCGTGTGTGTGGGTGCGCGCACGCGCATATGTCTGCATGCATGTGTGTGTGATTTCCATCTAACTAAAGGGATTAGGAAGGCCTGTCTTAAATATTCTGTCTGGTTTCCCCTGAGGCCTTCTGTTGAGGACAGATCCCTGCTGGAGACTGACTCTGTTTGCATGAATCACAGCGTGGTTTTGTGTATGTGATCTTGTGTGTTTATATGTACTGGCCCTTGTTTGTATGCCTGCTTGTATGCCTGGCTGTCCAATTTATTCCTATCCCACAGATTACACCCCCTCCCCTCACCCCCACCTTTTCTTGTCTTTCTGTTCCACCAGACAGCTACCCGCCACACAAAACCTCACCTAGTGGCTGTTATTTACATTTATTATCAAACGGCTAGCTCTTGTCTTTACTCCTGATTGTCTGAGTCACAATCAAACCTGCTGCAAAACACCCCATTAGTGCACACCTGTGACCACACAACAGCCACCCTGTAGCAGTACTTATGTGTCATTTGGCTACTGTTCAGGAAGAATTGTATTCAAAGCAGTTTGGCATGATGAATTTCACCAGTGGCACGTTGTTATTCTCCCTAGAAAAGTGGCAAAAAGACAGCTGTTTGGGATTTTAAACACAACATGATTACCCAGAAATCAGCAAAGTCAACACTGCTTGCTCCTAAGTGTCTGAAAGGGGTGGGTGTAGGAAAAGCAGCCGTGTGAACGAGCCCAATATAGCCTGGATGGGGTCCAGTTTTCTGCCCTGACACTACCAAGCTTTGACTGATTGTTGCAAACTCACCACCATTATCAGTACTGTTAAAGGCAATTAGTTCAAAGTGGCACTTGGAAGTTTACAGTAGGCCAAAGAGAGGGGCAAATTTTTAAATAAACACGCAGCGAACATTAGCTTTGAGTCTCGGGCTTGCGTTTCTTAATGCAGTAAGCCTTTCTTCCCTGTGAATTATAGCGATTGCAGAGCAGCCACAAGTGGATTTTCTTTCACTTTGTGTCACTTAATCGCCCTCCATTGTGTACAGGTGAGTGTAAAATACAACCTCTAATGGTTCAAGAACAGAAAGACTAAAGAAATTCTCATGCTGCTCCCCATATGGAAAAGTGTGATTACTCATGAAAGTGGCCACTTTCTCATTACTTTCATATGTTGTTTTAGTAAATATCCAAAACATACACGTTTCATTATATAATTTTTCAAGGGGTCTTATATCTGTTTTCACTCTTGTATGCTTTTCATACAAGTTTCACACAAGACAGATACAAACTTTATAAGATTTATATATATCTTTTTCATATGGGTCTTGTTGAAAGAAAAAAGGAAAGGTTGTTAAAAGTTCAGCAGCCAGACAGATAGCGGTTGAACAAGGTGGTGCTGCAACAAAAAAAAACCTCTGTGGCCAAAAAAGTTGTGACAGCGTTCCTGAATATGCGTGTGTGTGTGTGCAAGCTGCACGCAAAGGCAAAGTGCGACCTAGTTAAACTCGCAGCAGACATCTTTCTTGTGGATCTTCAAGAGAGACGTTTCCCCCTCTGTCATGGATTGAAGTTTTGTGGTTGCGTCTCTCTTTTTTTTGACACCACTGAGGCGCTGACCTGAGGTCGGCTTCCAAGTCTCAATTACGAAGATAACTTGTTTGTTGTGACACTTTGCTCTGTGAATCTATAATGTGAGGGGAAATGGCTGGTGGTTTCTAATCAGCAGTGCTTATCCTGATTCAGCCTGCCTTACCCCCCTTACTTCACAGAAACACCACAGACTTACGATCCAGAAGCAATCATCTTTATTTGCAAGTTTAAGAGGTCCTACAGTGAAAATTTTAAAACTGCAAAATGTTTTGTAGTAGGAGTAGCATAGCAGCCTGGCTGAAAACCAGGAGGTTGTAAAGGCATTTTTGGAGCTTGCTCAGATTTGGAGCGATACAGACCTTTCCTGAACAACACCTGCGGTCTGTTTCTGGTTATTTCATGAGTGTCAGGTCACAGTGTTCCACTCAGGGTCACGATTGCTGAAAGGATTTGTCACCACAGCAGGGATACATCCTGCTGACTGACTGACTCAGGGCTCGGGAGGGAAGTGTAGTATTTGAATTTCACTGTGTCTCTCAATGAAATCTGTACTGTGTCACTCTGTGCCTTTTGAAATAATTGCACGGATTTAATCATTTGCGCGTTTTAGTTAAATAATCGCCCAAAGTTTGACTGAAATGTTGTTCGGATACCTTTAATTTAAACATCACAATCAATGAGACTGGGTATTGGTAAGTTTAATGTGTAAGTCATTTGCTGCAGGAGCTTAGACAACATCCATTTTTGTTTAACCTCCTTTCTTTTCATCATTTTCCAGGCAGGAAAAATCCTGTGTGTAAAATCTGTTTAGAAAGTGTTCATCTGGTTGATTTTTTCTCCTTCCCTTCTTCTCTTCTTCCTCCTCTGGAGCCTGCAGGGTCTGCCCAGGCTGTTTTGATTTCACAGCGGGTGAGTGGCAGCCTCGACCCCACCTGACCCCCCAAACTCAGCTTCTGCTGATGTCAGCATCTTGCAGCAGATTGGAGCGTGCAGTTTTTAAACAAAGCTCCAGTCTCTGCCCTCAGGGGGGCTCATCCACTTTATTTCTTAAAGGGGCCGTGCACCAGTGAGCTGCTGGTTGTTTGGAGTTTTTTAAGTGAGCTTTTTGGATTTTGCTCTCTTTTTCTCACAACTTTGAGACTGTTTTCTGATCGATGTCATCAACCCTGCGCGGCTAACAGTTTTAACCGCTGTAAGTTGTGATTAGGATATTCTGCACAGTTTGTGGCAGCGTATTGCTGGATGCCGTGCCTGGTCAGGATATCCTGCCATGCCCTCTTCTTGTCTGAATGAGCTCTCTGTGGAGGAGGAACAGACAGCATTATGAAACCTACTCATAACTTGTCCTCTTATCACCACTGTCTTTCTTCTCTCCCATCTTAGACACACTTACTCACACTCAGTGCATTCATCAGATTTATTGGCTTTTTATACTTCAAAGCCAGAGTTAGTCAACAACTTCTTGGTTTTTTTTGGGGGTTTTTTCCTGCTTTCCTGTCTTGGCCCAAATTCTCACAGTCTCACTCAATAAACGTTTAATCGCAGTGAAGCTTTACCAATTAATTTCAGTTTGACAAAGCCTTCTCTGAATTTCGGTTAATTTTCTGGCCTAAACGACAGGCTCCATGAGGCAGGTTGATGGCACGCTGTGACTGAAATGAAAGCAGTTGCGATTTGCGGCCTTGCACGCGTCGTTTGGCGTCTGTGTTCAGCCTCCAGCTGGAAAAGACGCACTGGTGGCCAATCAATGCAGCCACTGTTTTATTGACCACTAACTTTGGGGCTGATGTGCTTTGCTGTAGTTACAGATATCAGTGCATCGGATTTTGCAGTAAAAGGCACAAGAAACAGTCTGCACGGGAGCAGGGCAGGATGAGACGGCGCACAATGAAGGGAGTCGGCTTTGTTAACTCAATGTAAACATCCCATGCAAAACGTTCTATACACTCCCGCGTGCACGCACACACACTCGCACACAGACTGAAGTCATAGTGCTCGCACGCTGCCTGCACCTGACCTAACTTTATTGCCCCTGTGTGCCCTCACCAGCCGACTCCGCTGTGCGAGGAGGTTTTGTGTGAACAGCTGGCTTGAAGACTCCAGGCTCCAGACCCAGATCATCTAATATCTCCTGGCTTGCCCTGAGGTCTCAGCTCCTGAGGCAACAACATCTAAAAAGAACTTCTTATCTAGACTAGGCCCCTTTACATTATCCTGCTTATAAAACACTGCAGAGACTCTATGGCTGTATTCTAAATCCCAGCTGTATTTTAGATAACAACGCCACATCAAAGAGTGAATCATCAGGGGGTTTTGCCGTCTTAATTTGAATTTGTTTGGTTCAGGCTAATAAGAAAGAAAGAATAATATAAAGTCAAATTGCACATGATAAATCAGTTCTGTCACCGGCAAACGTCCTCTTCGATTACCCAGGCAAAACAGCAGGGTCTTCATCGCTTTGGTGGCGTTAGAGTTTCAAGCTTTGGTACGTAGAATGAAACACATCGGTCAAATTAACTTTGACGCACTTTACAACCTTTCAAATCCAATTAGTCACACGGGATGATTTAAGGAGTCACCGCTTAAGTGTAATGGTAGTAGTACACAGATCTATGTGAATCACATAAGAAGCCATTATCCCACACTGGCGCCACTGTCTGTGAAAACCACACAACTCTGCTGACCATCTTATCATGCGATTCACATTAGGTTTTGATTAGAGCACTTAAGATTAGGGCACATGTATCGTAAATGAGGAGAGTAAGGCAGCAGCAGTGGCAGAGATTTGAGGGAGGAATTTCGTGGTATCAAAACTCTGTTTGACGATATTTATACATGTTTGATATACTTGAATTCCTTCATCCACGGGCTGTCTACGTTTCTGCAAGTTGTGCTCTCATGCACTGAGAAATGATGAAACCACATGACATGATCGTTAGCTGCTGTCCTTCACTTCACTGGAGAACTCCGAACAGATGTTCTTCTTATGAACAAGGGGGTTCAAGCACCGTCCTTCTGACAAGCCATCAAGTCATTATCACAAGCTGCTCAATAAAGCAACGTTTAGATTTGGAAAAAGAGCAGATCTGTCTTCTTTACTGGACCACCCAAGCCAACCAAAGATCGACAGTGTGTCTAGGCAAGATTCTGACACACCAGTCATAATCGCGGGGGTGGCAGTTTCACATCATCGGCTCCTCAGCCGAGCACATACATCAAATGGCTGAACCTGCTGTTCCTCTTGTACTGAGCAGAGTTTCTATTGCAACAGCACATCATCAGTAGGGTAAAACTAACCCGTCTCACAACGGTCTAAACCCAGCTCACGTTCCCTATTAGTGGGTGAACAATCCAACGCTTGACAGGAAGAGCCGACATGGAAGGATCAAAAAGCGACGTTGCTATGAACTTTTGGCCGCCACAAGCCAGTTACCCCTGTGGCAACTTTTTAAACACCTCCAGCTTAAAATCAAAAAAAGTCAGAAGCTATCATTCTGAAAATATCAAAATCCCAACAGACAACAAATGGAGCTCAGACTGCTAACCGTGCAACCTGCAGACAAGCTACTCTACC
The DNA here is from genome assembly GCF_964374335.1 of Astatotilapia calliptera. Taxonomy (NCBI): domain Eukaryota; kingdom Metazoa; phylum Chordata; class Actinopteri; order Cichliformes; family Cichlidae; genus Astatotilapia; species Astatotilapia calliptera. The sequence continues at coordinate 31,665,491 of NC_137440.1, read as the reverse complement.
CCCTCAGCCCCGTTATCTACTCAAGAGCTGCACAATGTATTGAACAAGATATTGAGCTTATACGTACCATTTTGGGTTTGTTTTTTTTTTTGGGGGGGGGGGGGGGGGGTTTATATATGCTTCTGTGTTAGCATGCCTGAAACAGGGAACTTGCTACTAGCAGAAAGAGATAATATGTCATTTTTGTGGTTGCATTTTGTTTCTGCTGCCCCCAAGTGGCAAAACAGTTATTGCAAGTCACAATAGTGAGATAACCCAATCAATGCAGCCACTGTTTTATTGACCACTAACTTTGGGGCTGATGTGCTTTGCTGTAGTTACAGAGCAAGAGAAGTGACACTTGAACTTGTGGTCACAGCCTTGTTTTCCTAGCCTTCAGGCTACTGCTTCCTCATATACAATACATAACTCTTTCATGTCTAGTCTGCCTTTCTTCCTCCTGGCTTCTCTCCAGTCCCTAAAGCTATCTGAATAGTCACAGGAGATGACTCTGTCATCCAGACTAATCTCTAAGGAGGCTGGACGATTGTTTTATATCCTAATGAGCTAGCTTGTAAAACTTACGCTTCCTGTCTTTTCTTGGCGTGTTTTCCCCATCACAACTCTTTTAAAAGTGAATTCCCCCCGACTCCAAAAACATTCTTTGGGAGTGCTGCTGGAGCGTCAGATGAACAAAGAGACGATGACAGAAGAAGTGAGCTGAGGTAAGGGCAAGTCACCGGGAAAGGGTTGCTGCTTGTGTCAAAAGTTAGAGATACTGGCCTAAAATGTCCATAGTTGGGCAATAAGCCATTTTTGAACAAAGGGCCAGTTAAATATCTTCAAGCTGTGAAAATACAAATGGGTAGAGACACTGTTTAGCCCAACACTTGTGAACACAGACAGCCTTTGCATTTGGATTGACTTTAGAGTATTATTTAGCAGTTATATATAACTGCCATATTTAAGCTCTGGACTACTTTCTCATATTTTTGTCCTGGTATTTATATTGCTGCTGTGATGTTTTATTGTCCCTAAAAGCTTGGCTTAAAACAGCTTGTCACCATTTGAGCACAATTAACATAATAAGCATCTAATATTGAGAGCCATTACAAAGGGGGCTATTAAATGACAGAGGTGGTAACCACAAAATGACTCAGCAGACACAGATGGAGTATGCACACACACTGGAGTAATTAAATCTTTCAGTACAGTGAGCAGTAATATAGCTAGAATCATGTCCTGACATGTACCCTGACCTCAGCAGGGAGGGAAGCAGCCTGAGGCATTGATCCAGATTTTAATAAGCTGTAACTGTATTGCGCTGCACTGCCTACAACCTGCTTCTGAGAACCATTATTTTAGTTAGCGAGAAAGATACTCGGAAATCCTTCACTTTTCAAAGGTAGCCACCTATAACGAAGGTACAAACACACACACGTCTCCTCACAGATTGGTGTGTGACTAGCACCCGCTGCATTTGAAATAAGCTGTCTTTTGGACTGCCTCCTCCAGCTCCAGCACAATGTGCAACATAAAAGGCAGCCACTTCAGAGAGCGTGTTGAGCTTTCAACTTCGGCATGCGCCTTCTGAGACCTCCACTCACTGTCAGAGCACTCAGAACAAAGCACAGCATCCACACAGCAGCCGCTGGAAACATTAAGTTTCAATGTGAGTGTGTGTGTGTGTGTGTGCTCGCACGAGTGTGCAAAAAAGGCAGTGGGGTTGGCACACTGCATAAATGCTGAGAGATATTGTTTCATAAGGCTGCTGGCACTGACTTGGCTTACTCGTATTTGTGTCCAAGTGCCATTAGACACATTGTGTTAGAGCAGCCATACAATGATGAATAACTTTGCAACAATCACATACAGATGTGCTATCTCTATGCTGCAGCGATTCTTCAAGCACGGCAAAACTGATGAAAGACTGTTCTGTAAAAAATAAATAAATAATAGTACAGCCCCCACGCTGAAATGCTCTTTGTTTCCCTATGGTCAGTTGAAGTACAAAATTGCCATGGCAAAGCCTGAAAGCAAAAATGACTAAGAATACTACAAACACACCTAACTAAACTGCAGTCCATGCTCACTCAATCTAATTTGTCTCTTTTGCTTTTATGTCGTCCTTGGACAGAATGCAAACACTTCTTCAAAGCGAGCATTTGACCCATGTTCTAGCTTTCTCTACCACACACACACACACACACACACACGCACGCACACACACACACACACACACACACACACACGCACGCACGCACGCACGCACACGCACGCACGCACACACGCACGCACGCACGCACGCACACACACACACACACACTCTGTACCCTGAGCCAACACACTCTGCTTTTTAAATCTCCTTGAAGATGGACACATCAAAGACATCCGTTGGCAGCAGTGACCTGGTCTGACCACTATGACTGGAACCTAGTTTCTTTAAACAAGCACTTCTCCAAGCTGTGATTCTGCAGGTCACCTGCTTCATCGCAGCCTGGGGGGAAAGAGAGGATGAAGAGAACGAGGGAAAGGGGTGGGGGCGGGTGTGAGTGCGTTTTTTTCCCCTCTTCTCGCACCTGGAGCGATGCAGTTTCCTTTGCGCTGCTCATGTTTCTCTACTCACATCTTTTTTAGACGCCCCTTCTCCTCTGTTCACCCTCTCTTCGCCTCATCTGGGCAGCATTAGCGGGGCGACTGACTCATGTGACGCTGATAGGCGATCAGCATCAGAAGTGTGCCAATGGAAAATTCTACTCTGAACCCCTTAAACAAGGTTACAGCAATACTGCCACCTGGCCTCATAGCAGTTTCTTGGAGACGGAGGTGGTTGAAGGGATGCCTCGAAGGATAGGGGAAGCTAAAGAAGAGTTAAAGATGCAGCACTTTCTCCAAACACAGTGTTCAGAGAGTGGTGGAGTGAGCAGACACGAGGTGCGTCCTAACCTGTCACTCAGGTTGATGCATTAATCTGTTGACAAGCCCAGCTGCTTCCACAGCTCAAGCCTCCCCCCTCCCCAGTGCAAACGAGCCTTCCTGGCTCAGAGCAAATTAGCCGTCCTCTCCAGTCAGAGCTGCTTGACTCAGATCTATGGGCTTAGCTGTTACCTGAGGCAAGTCAGGCCAAGAGGCCGCCTCCCTCCCAGACTGCTCCCCTAAATTACAGCCTTGCTTGGTTCATAGTGCCTGAGGCCATGTTTGTGTGTACAAATGCAGTGGCCAACTTGTTGCTTTACACATCATAACACACACACAGAAAAACACAGGAAGATACACGGGGCAGATTTTTGTCCACTTATCTTCGAGCAGGCTGTTGCAAGATTAACAGTTTCAGTGGCCTTTGACGTCCTCCGCCTGCAGACAAAACTGTATGCTGTAATTATCCTGTAATATGCCTGCAAACATTAAACGAGCTTAGCTCTGATATATGTTCCTAAAGAAGCCTTAGGCCAAAGCTTCCAAGACTAGACGTGTGTAAGTGCATCACATTGTAAACTGTTTATATTTATCCTCAGTTAGGGGCCTGTAATGTTGGAAATCTGCAGCTTCAGTGGAAAAGAAATTTGATTTTGTGCAGATGTTCTGCCAATTCTGTGTTCAAATGTTAGTTTGTTTTAACAGTTTTCTACAGCGAAGACATAGTGGTTAATTTCTGGCACAGCACTTGTGACAGTTGAGCAAATGGCATGTTTAGTTCCTCTTGAGTCATTCGGCCATTCTAGCTATCACTTGGTGATGATAAATGCTGTCACTATTAGTAAGCCACGTATGAAATGTTTGTGTTTCACTTCAGATAATGCTGTTGTAGTTACCACAGGAGCAGGAGCCACATGGATTTCAGTGCATATCGCATGATTTATTATAGATCACTGATAATCACAGCAAATAACACATCAGCAAATATTTAATGACTCCACCTACTTGATATATCATGTTCACTAGTACTTTGCACCAACAGTATGACACATAATGATACATAATGACTCCAGCAGTATTCTTATCTCTCACTGTACACCAGTGATTAGCATGCAATATAAGACAAATTATGTTATGTTAAACAAGAATCAAACCATATATACTGTAAACTTTGCAATTTCTTCTTCTCTGCTTTTTCCTTGCTGCCATAAGTGTAGGTATGATGGGTTTTTTTGGGGGGGGGGTGGGGGGGGGGGTTATTTCTATGTCTAAACCACAGTAGGAAATGAAACTTGCATATAGTGCATGACAATTGATTGGAAGGAAAACGTCACATTAGACTCAAAATTGTGAAAGATGACTGTGTCTACTGTGATGTCACTCATTTAGTTTTTTGAATTTCATATTATATAGCAGTGGTGGGGGAACTCCAGGCCTCAAAGGCCGGAGGTCTGCAGGTTTTAGATGTGTCCTTGATCCAACACAGCTGATTTAAATGGCTAAATTTGCTCCTCAACATGTCTTGAAGTTCTCAGAGGCCTGGTAATGAACTAATCATTTGATTCAGGTGTGTTGACCCAGGGTGAGATCTAAAACCTGCAGGACACCGGCACTTGAGGCCTGGAGTTCCCCACCCCTGTGTTATAGATTTGGCATTTTGGTCATCAGTACCATTTATATAGCTTTTTTAAAAAGTCAGATGTGGTTGTATTTAGAAAAGAAAAGTGATGTATCAGCTAATACTAGCACTGGCTAGCTAGCTTGATTAACAAGGTGTCTGATGGTCAGGCTTTTTTCTTTCTTTAGTCATTCATAAATAATTTATAATCATACAGGAATATGTACATGCATACACACAGAAAGGATCTAAAGTGAAATGAAAAGTAACCACCACAGCACAGCTTAACTAAAAAAAAGCTTTTTCATATTTTGCTTGCTAATGCTGTGTTTAATGCATTCGCACACACACGCGTTGTTGTCTTCTTCCTCTATAATTCTCTGTCTCCCTGAAGATTTCCCCCTTTTCCTCCTTTCACCACTTCTTGCCAGTAACTCTACTCTCCCTCTGTTTGTTGCAATTGTTTTAGTCCCACTCCCAGATGAGTGCTGAGAGATTAATTAATGCAAGCAGAGCTCAGAGAGCTTTTCTCAGGAAAGGCACACTTTGGGGATGTATCCGCTTAGAATAAGAACAAACAAATTTGTCTTCCCTTTGTTGAAAAAAATCATAAAAATGCAGGCAAAGCAGAAATAATAACTCGCTTCTTTGGTTGTGGAGGGCAGCGGGCCCTCCACTGATGGGGCCAACTTGGCTGCTTCATTTAGGCCCAACCACAGTTTCACTGAATGTTTTCTTAGCAACTTTAAAGTTAACCTCAATGTTTTCACCTTCAGTTGGGGGAAGTCCCAATTTGAAGCCTTTTAGATTAATTCTTTTTTTTAGCCTTGCTATCCTGGCTGCAGAAAGCGCATTTGCTGACAAAGGAAGGATCTAACATTAAACCACATGTGAACAGATATCTTCCTTTCTGACACATAACATGACCAAGTTTTACAAAATAGGCTTTGTGTTTTATTCAGTGTGACCCAAAGGGAGTGACTGATCGCATAAACTGAGCAGAAAAGTGTTTACAGAGGTCAAAACAGAAAGCAGTGCTGCCATAGACTTATATAGGACTAGAAGTCTTTTTGCAACCATAGCTACTGCCATCCAGTGGCCTTCAGATAGGTTTATGACACTTTTGCATTGGTTTCATTTTCCCAGCCCACAAGCTACTTCCATGTTTTACACTGTCTACGAGACTGACTCCCATTGCCTGCACAGAAAAGGTCCGAGGCATGGAAATACATACCGGATGACTGTGGCTGACGCTTTCAAAACAGCAAGTACTCCCTATTATTAAAGTTAGCCTCTTGAATAGACCAGCTTATAAAGCCACATAACATCAGGTAAAACTCCACCTGCAGTAGCTGCTATAATGCTAGAAAATTGTTTGACTAAGATGATAATAAATATATAAGATAATGAATATATAACAAGGAACCACGCTAAAAACCATTAAGTCTGTATAGGTCACATGTCATCATTATTTATAGCAATAAACAAAAGTATTAGTCAACACATATATAGTCAGAGCTAATTTGTTTCACGATGACAGTGATTAACCATCCACTCAAAAGCGATTGCCCATGACCCTTAACCAAATACAGTATGTTGACAAGTCCAGCATAGATACGACTTGTTGTTATAGCAACACATTTTGCTATCTCGACTGACTGAGTGACTCACAGTGAGGTCAAAGTTGTCTTAAAGCCTATATTCAAAACAAAATGTCATCACTTGACTTAGTAAGAGCCTCTATATGGTTTACAATGACAGGAAAATAAACCTACAAAAGACACAGCTTCAGCAAAAAGAAAGTGAAATGGCAAAAGAAACCTTGACTTGAAAAAAGAAACCCGTACCAATAGTTTCACTACACTGAAACTCATTTCAGTTTATCTCACTTTCTGTCTTATTTTCCATTCCGCACCTTCATTTGCTTATAGAGGCTGCTGTCAGTGCTGGCACAAAAGTGCCAGATCTTGCAATTTAACTGGAAATGTCAGCAAATTGAAAAAGAAAAGGAGGGGGGTAACAACGATATAAGAAAGAGGGAAAAATGAGACAGATACGAGTAGAAAGATGTCACAAAAAGAGACAGAAAGAGTGCATCTGTATAGTCAGTGTTCTTGAGCTCTGGTGTCTTTGATGTCGGCCGAGTAGTGCCCACATGTCCAGCCCCTCTTTGCCAGGAAATTACAACTACGTCCCCCCGGAGCCCTGCTGACTGGCGGGAAAAAAACACTCTGTTTGATGTTCTAAAGAGAGATCTCCAATGCAATTTAGCCTTTCATCTCTTCTCGTCTCTTTTGTCTGTGATTCATCCAGACTTTAAAAGATACCAACATTTTCACAAGTCAGAAGTGATGTTATATTGCTTCATAGAAAACACGTATTTGTGATAAAAAGAGGGAACAGAAAAACAGAAGACATGTGGAACCCGCCACAATCATCAGACCGTAAGTGATGATAATTTGAAAAATTATTTCATCTCTATTGAATTATAATGTTTTTGCTGATAAAAAAAATCCTATGAAAGTTTATTTAGCAGTAGTTGTGCAGCTTTGAATCTTGATTCAATATTGGTAAGACTATTTATAAGAGAAAGTGATTTGCTGACTGTACTTCCTCTAAACTCAAGAGCAGGGACAGTTGGAAGAAAAAAATGGACGTAGCTGGCTTGTGAAGTCAAGTTTTGAAACCGTGATTGCAAAAATAGCCGAATGTGATGAGAAGAGGCGGGTCTGACTGTTAAATCACTCACCCATTGGCTAACAACTCCTTGATAATACCTTAGTCGATACCTTGTTATTCAATATGACCTAAAACGAGTGACTGAGCTTAGCAGGAAAGTATTTACAGAGGTTACGACTGGAAGTCTTTTTTGTAACCACAGCTATCGCCACCTGGTGGCCTTCACAGAATGTAAATTTAATAAATAATAATAATGGATTGGATGTATATAGCGCTTTTCAAGGCACCCAAAGCGCTTTACGATACCACTATTCATTCACTCTCACATCCACACACTGGTGGAGGCAGCTACGGTTGTAGCCACAACTGCCCTGGGGCAGACTGACAGAAGCCAGGCTGCCATATCGCGCCATCGGCCCCTCTGGCCAACACCAGTAGGCGATAGGTGAAGTGTCTTGCCCAAGGACACAACGACCAGGACAGAGAGCCCGGGGATCAAACCGGCGACCTTCTGGTTACAGATGCGATTCCCAACCCCCTGAGCCACGGTCGCCTAATTTAAAGCACTTTCGCATTGGCTTCATGTTTACCAGCCATCTCTATATTTTATAACTGTTCAGTCTATCAGTGCTCATTACCCATAGATGGCTCCTTAGGCAATGTAACATCACCCACTGGTTTTTGGACCACAAAAGCCAAAAGCAAGCTGGCCCTGAGAGGTCAAACATACTGCATCTTAAGAAGATGCCAACAAACAGAAAGGACAAAAAATCCTAGCTAGCCAGAAAGGAGAAAAAAGCCACAAAATCTCAGAGAAAACCCTCATAAAACACAACAGTAGTGTTTTGGGGGAGAGAATAACGTGCCAGAGCAGCTCTGACGCGACAAGTACACAGTAACAGTATTATATGAAGTGAATCCTCTCCTTCTTTTAAGCACATTTCAATGCAGTGCAGCACAAAATTCATCATCTAGGACAGTTTCTCAGTTCAGCTGAGCTCAGCGAACCATATTATTTGTCACACAGGCCAAAGTTCACCTCCAATCAACTGCCATGAAGGTGGAAAACAGCCCCAGACTTTTTAAGGGAGAATAAAAATAGAAGAAAAGTATTTGACTTAAACCTGAAAACCAATCAGAAACACAGCTCAAGTAAATGATGACGTTGCTTTTATATCTTTATATTAGTCACAGGAGAAATGGATCTTCATCAGCTGGTGTTTCTCAGGTCAAACTCAAACATTGATATTGACACATGGTGCTAGATTTTTTAAGAGCCACTGAAAATCAGCTGAATCCTGCAGATTTATTGTCAAACTTAAGATTGTATATGCGGCTCTAAATGTTCTGCCTTCACTGTAATGAGCTGACCCTGGTAATTGTGAGACAGCCATTAAGTTAAAAATACAGCTCTCCTTTTCCCTTCCACCCTTTCAACATGTACAGTTGTTTTTTTCCACAGAGCCTATGTTTGGACCATCACTCAGCTGATCTGCCAGGATACTCAGTATCCAACATCTGTCTTATTTCTGTTGGCACTGGGACTCTGGACAGGGCTTCATTTCAGATTTTATACCCAAACCAAAAACAGAAACTGGCTCCTTGAGATTCATAAGCCATCAAGGATGGATTCAGGCAGGCACAAACAGCTGTTTTGCGTTGCCCTTCATTTGCTCTGACTTTTATTAATCAGCTCTTGGTGATTTATGATACAGTATCAGTCCTGAATGAGAAAGGAATACTTATAGACGGCAGACGCAGCTGGGGGTGTTTTTCCTAGCACCAGGTCAGATTAATGTTTAACAGGCTGTCGTTTGGCTTTTTTACTGTAGCACCAACCTGATCACTTGGTATTACCACCACATCCCACTGCTCTTTCTCTGCAAATAAAGACTGCTACATTCATTGCAAGACAAGCCAACGTGATAAAAGCAACAGTGAACTTTCATTTATATAGCAACAAGCACTGTTTAACCCTCTTTTCTTTCAGTTTGGTTTGGTTTGGTTTATTTCTTTTTGCAGTCAAGTAAAATAAATAAATGTGACCAAAGCAGATGATCTGATTCTTTTGAAGAAAAGGGAACTTTTCATGACATGACCACAATGTCACCACCACAGCTAACAATGCTTTATTCTGAGACCCAAGTTTTTCTTTTCCCACTGGACCCTGAGCTGGCCTCACAAGAGTTAAGTGAATGTGAGCCAGGCTCTGGTTGACCCTGGAAGGCATTAAACCCATCCCCTCTGACTTTCCAAAGAGGAGCCTAAACAAACCCTAACCATAAAGCAGAATCCATCAACTAATAGTGGCCTTAGAGGTGAGACAGCTGCCTTTGACCTCAGCTGCTAAGAAGTCTCAAAACCCATGCACATATGAAAACAAACAGTACCTGCAAGCCCAAAAAAACCACCTCGAGAGCATAAGCCATGCTGTCACACCAGCATGGGGCTTTTGATGACTGTAAGCTTGACCCACAACACTGCACTCTGAAATTTTAGAGACAGCGACAGTGGTGTCTCAGCCCCTTTGATTTGTGACTTTGACGCCCACGAGCTTACCTAGCATGTTTTGGGGTGGCGGTGAGAGGGGGTTAGACTAATTAAAATGATGAATTACTTGTCATAAGATGCATTACAGTTGGATAAAGATACAGCTTGTACAACCTGAAAATCTGGGTGGTTTGTTACTCAGAACCTAAGTCATCCTTGGAAACTCTTTGGAAAACCACATCAATGAACCACAGGACAGGCGAAGTGCAGAAGAGCAAAGGCTGAGGAGCCTTAGAAGGAGTTAGTGTAGCTAGCAACTGTAACAGAAGGAATATTTTAATATTGCACTGTTGATCACCAGTTAGTGGCCAATCTGATTATATTGGGCTACTAGAAATAGTAGCTGCCATCTGAGCCTCACTCCTTCACCTGTTGCCGCACGAATCCGGGCCTTTGGTCACCTGACTTCCCTAGCTGTTACAGAGATCACCTGTAGATCATTTCCTCTGAAGTCTTCCATCGATTAGCTGCAGAAGCCTCCTATAGAGAATCACATGACGGCGTTTCATCAGAAATCCCGGGCCTGGGTGAACATTTTACTTTGTTTTCTCTGCTTTGTTGTTTTTGCTTTGCTTTACCTGCTGCCCTCTTTGGTTCATTCTTTGGTTTCATTTCACCCATTTCATTTCAGCCGGCTGGGCAGTAATATTAGTTTGAGAGTCGGCACAGCCGTCTTGGATTTTTGCAGTGACCCAGAACGTTTGATCTTTGTGCATTGCTCTGGCTTTTTAAGTTTCCTGTTAATGTTCATTTGATGTATTAAATTATTTTATTAGAGCAGTTTGTGTGTCTGACAACCTCACAGAGCTTTTAGTTATCTGCTCTAAGCTGGAGATTTAATTTGTTTTGTGTTTGTACATTTGGTTTCTGAATGATTGTTTCATCTGTAAATTTTCGTTTTTGCGTTACACCACTGGAAGCTGCAGAACCCCACTGTGTTTCTGCAGCATGGTTAACCACAGAGGGTGTATTTGATATTTGTTTTGCATACATTAATAACTTGTGTTCCTTTGTATTCTAAAGCTGAAAGCCTAAAGTGGAGGTGACTGTGTGCCTTGGTAGTGGGACCTTCCCTGTGCCGTGATTATTTATGCACCCCTGGTTTGAGTGAGTGAGTGTGTAAAGGTGAGTTGCATGTGTGTACAGCAACAGGTGAGCGAGTCAGGGATGGCAGCTACTGTTTATAGCAGCCCAACATAATGTGATCAGTGATTAACAATGCAATATTAAAATATTTTTTATGCTATACTACGCTAACTTGTCAGACAAGACGAAGCATGTGTGAGACACCCATAGCTTCAGCCATTTAGGCCAGGAGTTTATTGAGGAGCTAGATTTAGTGTAAACCAACTGCAGACTGCTTGAAGGTGGACTGAAGATAAAAGTGGATTCCCTTGTAATCTCACAAGAATCCTGTGCCTTGCAAATTTAGCTTGTGTGAGATTTCACAACAAACAAAGTAAATAGCAGGTCTTTGAGAGTACTGATGACTGATGATCAAGCTTACAATATTTGACAAAGTGCATGTATATCATTATTACCTAAGCGGAAAAAACACCAGTCCATCCATAAATGAGTTGTATTTCTTCTAATTGTATATGATAGCACTGTGCGGTCAGGGGATTTGTTTTGACTTAGGCTCAACCTGAAACATATGGAACGCCATAATTTCTTGGCAGGCATAAGCCTGCCAAGAAATTATGCCTGACCTCTTCCTGTGGTTCTTTTGTTCACAGAGGGCCTGACAGGTATCAGGGGATTGCTTATCACTCTGACACAGGATGCCAGCAGGGGTTCATGGTTCAAGAGGGGAAGTGACAGTGTGGCACTTGTTTGTTTTCACATGGAATGAGGCGATATTGTGACACTCGGCTGTGCACTTCAGTGAAAACAGGAACAGCAGTGCTGTCCCCAAAGATTGTCAACTGTAATAAGTGGTACAATTGTCTTCTGCATATTTGTTAAGCTAGAACGTTTAGTTAAAGTTAGAGCTTTTTTGTTTCTGCCTTGTCTGCTAAGTACTTAACAGTGGGGAATGGGGGAGACAGGGTGATGTGTTGGTTTTGGGTGTACGAATGTGTATGGTGAGGGGATGTGGTTCTCGGGTCAGGCTTAGACACTTGCACAGGGGGGTTGATAATCTTACTCAGTCACAGGTGCATTTCCCTCGAGTATCTGTGGTTTTACACACAACTCTCACAGCTGTGCATGTTTGCGTTCACTCTGTACGACAAATACGGCAGCTGGCGGGGTTTCAGTAAGAGCAGTTGTGCAGTTATCGTGACCAAACTGATTTCTAGAGTTTGCGTTGAGATGCACAACTGGCTGCACAGAGCTGCTACTGTGCACTGGAGATATGGCCTTGAGTCGAATATTGTTATTCGGTTCTGAATGACCAGAATCAAAAATCTTCTTAACAAAATGTTTAGTGTCAGCATAATGTATCAAACACACTACAAGAAGCTGAAAAGAAGCTAAAAAAATCTATTTGATTTCATTTAGTAATGATTATTAAACTTTACTTATCCATAAAATAATGCAAAATGGATTCATTTAAAAAGCCTTTCAGACTGTCAGCCATTTAAGTGATTCAGTATAGTAGCAGGCACTGCAGGGGTGAGAGTCAACAATAAATACATAACCTACCAATAGCATGAAATGACAATAATCATTGTCATAAATATAAGAGTAAACGAATTAGTCATCCTTGAGGTAGTTTCAGTTCACATGCAGAAAATAAAAAAGGTGGAAGTCAGATCAAAAGCTAACCAAAACTGTCACATTATCTGTAGTAAAAAATTCAAATTAAAAAAGGCCCTTAGCTCATAAATCATAGTTGACTATGTTTGTCTTGTGACTGGTCTATGCAGAAACGAGAACAGAGTTTAAAATCTGGTCAAATGCCTCCACCCCTGTGAACTCTTGACTCTTGCAATCCATGTCCCCTCCAGACGTCAAGACTTGGAGGTCAGCTGTTTGACCTCACCCGTTTTAGGCTCAACGGGTTGATGGCCTGCCAGTGTCTCTGCCTGCTGCAAACTGACAGCTCTATCACGCCGAAGCTCACGAGCCAACAAGCAAGCAGAGGGGTTTCTCTCTGCGTTTCACAAGTCTGGATGAATTCGTGTCACAAAACGCTGACTGCTGTTGTGCCAGAAACATACATGCACACAGAAGCTCATAGTTGAAGACACGTTCACAGAGGGTTTGTGTGTTTGTGTGTGTCAGTGGAAGCATGTAACCCACAGAATATTAAAACAAGGCTGACTCTGGTGGTTCCACGAAAGGCTGTGCAGAAGGAGAATTGTGTGTGTCTGTGTCAAGAGGTCCTGTGATGCTGAACAATGGTTCCTCTTCATCTGGTCATGTGGTGTTTGTGTGCGTGTATGTGTGTGTCTGTGTGTGCACGTGGGATTTTGTATGCAACTGTCTGAAAGTGTGTGTGGTGTGTGGTGTATGTGTGTGGAGTGGGACGGGGGGGGTGTGGTCCTTGCGGTACAGCTTAGTCACATGAAAATAGTGCTAATGAGCAAGTACTGTTCACAGTTGGCACGAGTGGTCAAACCTCTGCACACACACACACACACATTAGAAACTGGCATAAATAATGACAGTGTGCAAGATTTAAATCAGGCCTCATGGAGTAGGTTCATCCTGTTAACGTGACAGAGATTACAACTGTCGTGAAGTTTTCTGCACACAGAGAAATTGAATGTGCAGCAAGTATCTGATCATTTAAAGGTGTAATTAGCAATTATTGTGGAGAACTAGGGCGGTACAGTGGCTAGCACTGTCACCTCTGTGCAAGAAAGGTCCGAGCCTGACGGGCAGCTGGGGCACGTCTAGTGGAGTCTGCATGGTCTGCTTGTGGCAGCGTGGGTACTCTGGCTTACTCCCACAGTCCAAAAATATGCAACGTCCATACGGCTTTCGCTTTCCCACCCCCCCTGAATGCCTTGGCTCCAATACTGCCTGCCTAATCCTAACCCAAATTTAACAGGAATCTGTAAATCAACTCTATCTCAAGAACTGAGGAAAGTATCATGAGTTATTGACATATATTCATGAGCACACCAACTTAGTGTGGCGCAAGAGGGGGACAAAGTCAACTTAACACCAGTGTTGGGGAATAACTGAATACATGTACCGGCGTTATGTATTTAAAATACAAAATATGAGTAACTGTATTCTGTTACAGTTACCATTTAAAAAGGGGATAATTAGAATACAGTTACTTTGTTGAAATAAACAGATTACACAGCGGTCTTTTCCAGTTTCATATGTTAAGCTATCCCCTCTCTAATTTTGGTAATTCCACATATTGCTGGAAACCCAAACAAAACACGAAATTAGAGGCTCTAATGTAAGCGTCATGTTAATGTTAGTGGCGTCAGTTACACAAAGGACCTGAAGCCATCACAACAGAGCCAGCAGTGCACGAGCAGGAGTGCATTTCTTACTTGGAAATTCCAATACCACTTCACATTCAAAGAAGAAAGGGATGGGAGAAATCTGACCGTCCAATGCAAACTCTGTTTACCAGCAAACAAGCTGCTCTCAGCGTCAAAAGACTCCACCTCCAACCTAAACAAACATCTGGAAGTGAGTTCTTTTTTTAAAACTAACATTAGCCTACTGCTACTACCTTGTTTTAGTTTGGGTAGCTACCTAGGTTATGTGCCACTTAAGTATTTTCAGTATTTAGTGATTTATTACTATTACTGAAGGCTACTTGCCACCGAGCTAACATTGTTAGCTAGTGTTAGCTGAGGTTGGTAAATAGATTGCAGACTGTTAGGCTACGTTGACACTGCAGGCAAAAGCGCATCAAGTCCAACTTTTCTGTCCCTATGCGACTCATATCCGATCATGGTATGACAGTGAGAACAGCACAAATCCGATACATATGAAGCGACCTGGGTCACTTTATCAGCGCCGGAGAAGCGCCTGAGAAGACATCGCGAACGCTTCCTGGCCATCCAGTGTGGATGTTGGGAAGACAACGTTGGAGAAACTTTAACATTTTATTTGTACTGTATAATCTGCAGATTCTGACAGAAATCGGCAACTATCCTTTGAAGCGCCGCTCCTCTAAAACAGCAATAAGGATCATTATTAGGCCATATGTAAATAACTAAATAACTTAAAGCAAAATTGGAAAACGTAAAGTTTGAAACAAGTCTTTATATTAAGGGCCATCAGTCAAACAATACTGTTGTTCTGGGTCTAAACAGAGCGCGTTGTGTGTGACGTCTTCTTTTGTGCATGCGGCCACTTTGAGGGTTCACGCTAGAGCGCGTTTGCTGTCGCATTTTATTTGTAGTGTGAACAAGCAGACAAAAAAAATCGGATTTGATCAAAAAATCAGAATTGAGCATTAAGACCTGCAGTGTGAACGTAGCCTTAGACTTGATGGATAGCATTAACAACCTGCTAGCTGCAAATAATGAACTATGAACTAACCTCAGCTAACGCTAGCTAACAATGTTAGCTCGGTGGCAAGTGGCCTTCAGTAATTGTAATAAATGACGTAGCAATAGTACATTCATGAAGTTGCAAAAAGCATGACAATATATTCAGTAATCCAAAGTATTCAGAATACGTTACTCACATTGAGTAACTTAACAGAATATGTTACAAGCCACATTTTGGGCCCTGTATTCTGCAAACTGTAGTCGAATACTTTTTTTAAATAACCTTTGCAACACTGCATAACACACAATGGTGGTGGTGGTGACCAAGAACTTGAAAGCTTTAATGTTAAAAAGGAAAACCCAACAACGGAAAACTGGGAATTGTACTCAGGGAATATTTACTTCAAAACTGTACCAATCACCAAGAAGGCATTCAAGTCTTACTGCTTCACAGAGATGCGGTTCAGATCATTAAGGAGTTGTTTTATTGAAAATGATTAAAAACACCAAATAAAAGAGCTGTTAGTCCATTCACACATATGCTTTTAAACATCAGCTCAGAGCTGTGGCCTACCAGTGAGCGTAGGGGTTGCCAAGAGAAGAGCAGTCCAAAGAACCACCCGATTCACACTTGCATTTCACCTCCTACACACATTCACATTTAGGTGCAGCTCAGACAAGAGTGAATAAATAACCACAGCACACAGAAGTGCAGTGCTGTGAGAAGTATTTTTTCCATCTTGATTTCTTAGTTTTTTTATATTTTTGTTACAGATCAAGGTTTCAGATCATCAAACATGTTTTAATCTTAGTCAATGACAAACAAAGTAAATATAAAATGCAGTTTTTCAATGATTTTGATATTTATTTACTGCCAGACGTGTTGAATCAAGATATCACTTAAAAAGCCTGTCTGACAAAGTGAAGTAGGCTGAATGATCTCAACACATCAGACCACGATCTTAAAAAAAACAGCTGAGAAACAAAATCATTGACATTTAGTCAGTCTGCAAAGGGTTACAACGTCAATTTTAAGACTCTGGGACTCTAGTGAACCCCGCTGAGACCTATTAACCACAAATGGAGAGAACTTGGAACAGTGGCGAACACTTACTCCTTCATAACTCCAAGAGCGTATCAACAACCCACCCAGGAGGTCCCAAAAAACACCAGAACAACATCTAACAAAAACTGAAGGCCTCACTTGCCTCAGTTAAGTTCAGTGTTCATGATTCAAAAATAAGAAAGAGATGGGGCATAAATGGCATCCATGGTTAAGTTACAAGGAGAAAACCACTGCTGACCAAAAAGGCTTGTCTCAAGTTACTCTTACTCAGGTTATCTTTGTCAAACTTTAAAGTTATTTAATGATCTGAAGCATGTAAGTGTGACAAATATGCACCTAAAACCCCAGAAATCAGGAACGGGAACCCACCACCAAAGGTATCAGAATCAGAATCAGAATACTTTATTGATCCCTGGGGGAAATTATTTTTTGTTACAGTGCTCCATTATAAACCAACATTAAGACAAGACAGACAATATGCTAACTAAGAATAGTACAATATATACATACATATACATACATACATACATAAGTCACTTATAAATAAATATTTGGAAAAGAAACATGTGTAGCTGTAGCAGCAAACAGTGTGTTAAGTGGATGCGTTGTACAGGGAGCCACAGGCAGGAATGATTTCCTGTGTCGTTCAGTGGTGCTTTTCGGTAATCTCAGTCTCTCACTGAACGAGCTCCTGTGACTGACCAACATGTCATGGAGTGGGTGGGAGGTGTTATCCAACATTGTCTTTATCTTGGACAGGTACCCAACCACTTTAGCGTCTCGGCTTCTGAATGAGATAAGACACAAGTTATTAATATGTCCCGAACAAAAGGAAACTCATCAAATACACTTTTTCTGTTGTTAACCCTACTGCTGAAACACACTGGTGATCTGCAGCTGTAAAAAGGAGCCTCCTGTCATGGTCCTGGGTCGTGCGACCCAGTGTTTTGTGTTTTAGCCTATTTTGATGTTTATTCTTTGTTTAGGGTCACTAAGGCAGTCCAGCCATTTGTACATATTACCCGTGTATTAAGTCTCCCTTGCCCTTCGTGTGTTTATGTCTGCGTGTCTTATATTGTCAAGTCCATGCTGTCGGTTATGTCATCTCCCCTGTACTACGTCTCCCCGGTTCATGTGTCTTGTCTAATCTCCATGTTTCCTGTTTTACTTTGAAAGTCTGTATTCACGGTCAGTGTATTCAGTTTCACTCCTTCTGTCCTGTCGTTAAGTTCATGTGTGTCAGCTGTGTTCCCATGTGTGGCCACTTCCCCTGATCATCCCTCATGTGTATTTAGTCTCTGTGTTTCTTACAGTCTGTCTCGCGTCATCTGTGTTACCACCTCCTGTGTTCTGTACCTCCAGCCATAGTCTTTCCTTAGTTTTGTCCAGTTTAGGTTTTCTGTTGAGTACTACACGTTTTCATCAGCCATAATAAAAGGCTCGTTTTGGTTGGAATCCACTCCTGCATCCTCGTTTGTGTTCGCACCTGGGTCCACCACACACCTTTCCGCACGGTCTGCCTCCGCAGACCTTGACACCTCCTTCCAGTGGTGTAGGACAAATTAAAAGGCAGTTGCATAAGTCAAAACAACCACTCAAAAACAAAGTACAGGAACTAAATTTGAACTAAATTGGCTTCAGTTTAGAGCAAAACAAACCAAATATTAGTAGTGCGAGATGATTAACCATACACCATTTACTCTAAAGTCAACAACAGTTTAATATGTTGAAATTGAAGCAAACTTTCATGTACAATATGCATACATATGGCCCATATGTAATTCTAAAAGAGGACTCAAAGACCCGACAAATTACACCAAGTCTAAGAAAACATTTAGGGTCACCAATTAAATGGAAGCCCGCTGTGACTGAAGCAAAAAGCTGACTATAAAGCTAGCTGGTGCCCAGACCGTTAGGAAAATGGTAAAGGATTGTTTTCAAGGACACAAACCAAATGATGGGAGATGAACAATAAAATTAACCAACAGCGCAAAAGAACCAGTATGCCAACAATATGTGAATCTGTGGCTTCCAAGAGTATAAAAATCCACAGTGAACTTCTACAAGACCATGAGCAGCAACAATGTAACCACTGTAACCAGCGGATGCATAAACGAGACTCTTACCTGCAACAGCTATGCAAATCAGGTGAGTAGACACCTCAGCATCAGGAGAGCTAGAGAGAGCTAGAAGCTCTAATGGCAGCTGCCATTTATAATGTGACCACACTGGCAACCCATCAAGCAAATCAGCAGTGTAACACTAAACTAAATATTCATTCTTCTCACATTAACAACTTGTTTGCTCATGTAGACCACAGTGTCCTAAGAGTAAGGCTTCAGGCACATAGGCCTTAGAGACCTGCTGACAACCAGCTGAGGGAAAAATGTGTATCCCCCAATCAGCTGCAAGTGGTTGCTGCCAGTTCCTGTGGAGTTGATTGCTAAAGACCCATTCATGCAAGCCAGAGACTGGTCAGTGAACCCCTAGTAATCACTTGCCGACTGGTCATAGTGTATTCTATGACCAGTCAGCAAGATTTTGCTGTCAGTCGGTAGGTGAAATCGGTCACAAAGATGTATAAGGTTGTGCTCCAGAAACCCTGCAATTGCTTTGGTCACTAGCAGATTGAGACACTCATTTGTGGTTTGCATGGAAGATGCAAACTTGTCTGCAAACACTTGCAAATTACTTTCCAAGTTATAATGAAATGTGTGTGTGAAATATGCACAAACAGAAACAGTTTACCTTCAAAGTTAAAATTAAGCCTTTTTTAAATGTGTTGGTTGCAGGATGCTAACAACCAAAGCAATCCCAAGGTTCAGCATCCTCTTTGCACCCGATTTTACCTGTTGGTAGCCAGCAAACTCATGCTGTCACTTGTGAACTGGTTGGGAATACACACAAGTGGAGGTCACCAAGGGTCACCAGTGGGCTTCTAGTGCAGTTTGACCAAGACCTAAAGATAGAACTACCACACCTGACTTGTTCATCATGTTTGTTTTTAGTGACTGGATCATACTGGTTCCAGGTTTTGCGAGATATTTTAATATTCCACAATACATGGATTTCTACAGAAAGCATTTGGGTTTTTATTCATGCATTGGAAGAAATGGCAAACTAATTTCCAACAGGTCTTCAGTAATAAATTTAAATGATTTACTGCTTTTGTAGACATAAGGTCCAAGAAGATTACACAGCTAGAACAAAGTTAGTACTCGAACACTGCAGATAAATCTCTTGACTTGTCTTCTTCCACTGCTTTAAAAACTTTCCTTTCTCATAGGCTTTTTATTGTCTTTTTTTTTTTCTGGTGCCATTTTTATTGTTTGACCTTTCTTAGGAAGGTTGCAGATGCATTAAAAAAAACAGAAACAGTCACACACATGCACTTACACAACCACTAATTTGGACATAAAGGTGTTGAGATATATTCACATGTGAATCGCAGTACACTTACACACATACAGAGAGTTGAGGGCCTTTAGTGCCAGCCAGTAATCACAGTCTCATTAGGACTTTTGACAATAAGGAGGTGGTTTAAACTCTTAATCCTCTGTCACAGAGGGGAGCTTTTGCTGGCCACTGCCCAGCATCCAGGTGATGCATTATGAGAGTGCACTGGATGCTATGTGCTGTGCTGTATGACTGTATCTGGCATACAGAGTTTCTCATTGGAAACTAGCCAGCTGAGAGCATTTGGCAGAGCCCGCTGAGTCTTTGTGTGAAAACTTTCCTCAGCTAGAGAACTAAACACACTGTGTAATTGTTGTTCATGTCAGACACAATCTACTACGCTGTACGTTTATTGCAGCCAGATGAAGATGGATATCCATGTCTGAGTTTTTTGTTTTTTGGAAAACAAAGCATTTTATTTTGGCTCTTTTTTTTTTTCTTTCTTCATTTGCTCTTCTTCTGCCTAATTAGAGAGTTAGATAAAAGCAGCCAGCATGACTCAAGGACCGCCATCTCATCCTGGCTTCTTTTGGTGGAGGGGATCCGCTTCTTTAATTACCGGTCTTCATCCATTCGTGTTTCACTCAAACTGCTCCATGGTCACATGATGGGGATTAGCCGCAACTTGTGGTCACGGTTGGTTGTTTGAAGATTACACAGCTTCTGAAGCACTGATCACACAAACACACCAACTAAAAAAACACTCCCCCCCCATCAGCTCTCATCAGTGCGTTCTGTCTGATGCAACACCGTTACATTTAAGAAATCAAGTTCATCAAAGTCTCGCTTTGTTTATGTTATCTATGTTTCAGTTATCAAAGATCATATTTAGGAATCTCACGCTGGTGCAAGATTAAAGAGTGGAAACTGTACCTAAAGCATCTTCCTATCAATATATGTTTCTGATTTTATGTATGCAAACTTAAATGCAGCACTCTGGTCACTACTATAAGAATGATTGGTCTTTGGCAACATTTTTTTGATAATGAAAACCATGCAAATTTCCTACTGCCAGAGGGAGGACGTGCAGTGGAAACAGTAGATGAGCCCGAGGCAGCGAGTGATACATTACTGCCTGACCTTGAAGGACTGCTTCGTTGATATTGGGATAAAAAATAGTGCAATCAGTGCCACATGCTGCGAGGAGGGGAATGCATGCGGAGTGCAAATACATCACATTTCTGTGACACGATTGCCTAGAAGTTATGTTTCCGTTAAGAAATGGCGTGGTGTGGAGTTACTGCGTGTGAACGTACACATGTGCACTGAAACAGAAATGCAAAACAAGTGGATCAAAAACAAGAGTGAGTGAGGAAGGGGTATTAAAACCATATGTTTGGGGCAGTGCCATGTAGCTATTGGTGCCTCGAAGAGAAGGCAGAGTGTTTTTTTTGGGGGGGGGGGGGTTTGCAAGCCTGTGCGTTGGCTCAAGGTTTCAATTGGGCAGAGCAGTGACAAAGACTTAAAGGAGCAGAGATGCATGGGGGAGGATGGAGGCTTCGCAATCTGTGGGCATGGGGATGTGGAAATAAAAGTTTTACATCCCCAGCTATGTTTATAGCGGCATTTACTAGAGAGCAGGTGCGAGGCTTTTAAAATCTCCCTTCACTAGTAAAGTCGCATCAAAATGAATTGCAAAGTCAGTCTGGAGTTGAAGCGAGGGCAGTAGCAAGGGAAGACGAGGAGCGGGGAGCGGATGAGTAGTCGAGGAAGGGTAAGAGGCGATTGGAAGTAGAGCTGAGTTCACAAACCTGGCTGTTATTCTGCAAAAACTCTGGTTGTTTCTTTTTCTTTTTTTTTAATCTGACTTTACTGCACGGAGAACACATGCATGTGTATCTCTTCGCACACAAATCACTGAGGCGCGGAGAGAAAGGCACTCCCTCTCACGCAAAGAGCTGTGATTGTGTCAGTGCATCAGGCATTCTGCCAAAGGGAGGGGAGCCGGGGGTGGGGTGAAAAAAAAGTTTAGTGTGGAGGGGGAGGGGCACACAGGTGCTGAGCCTTAAGCCTGGGGGAGGAGTGGGGAGGGGGAAATTAGGGAGAGGCAAGTGGATGCATTAGGAAAGAGAATAAAAGAAGGAACCTTGTCCTTTGGGCTGTTATTGTCCTCCAAGGACGAGTAAGTTAGGGCAAGCGCACATTTTAACGACCCTATGCCAGACAGTGGCTTCAAACAGGACAAGAAGGAAAAAGAGCATGCAGAGGCCAGTGGCAGAAAAAGCTCAACGAGAATAGCGTGCCATCCGAATGTGTCAACAAAAGGAGCCTAAAAATGGTTTCTAAAGATATCCGAGCCATGCCATGACATATATTGGCTTCCATGAGCTGTTTCATAAAGTGAATCTGTGAGAGAAGCAGGGCTAACTTTTTTTTTCACACTGGTGCTCTCCTTCTTCTCTGTCTCCCACTCAAGAGCGCACAAACTAAATGAGCTTCTTTCAAAAGAGAGAGAAAAAAGAGTGTGTGTGGGGGGGGGGGGGCATGCTGGTAGGTTGTATTTGCTCAGCAGAATTTAATATGAGCGAGTTGGAGGCGCTTTTCTTCGGGGGCCAATTCCCTGAAGACACATCCATCTCTGGGAGATGGTTGGGAGGACAAAGGAGGGCTGCCCCCAAGGCTCTCTCCCACTCACTCACACACACTCACACACGTACAGAGCGCTGTCACGCACACAGATATCAACAGTTGCAAACGCACACATAGACACGCACATATTCACACAAGTGCAGTCAGACAGAGTCCGCCTTGTCTGACAACAACAGAAGAAGGAGGAGGGAGCTGGGCTGAGGAAGAGTTGAAAGGGACTGAGAGGTATAAGTAAATGGATGGACTAAAAGAGACGGCATTTATCAAAAAAAAAGGTAACATGCTAGATGCTGGAACCTGAAAGCAAAAAAAGAGTTGATTTGGTGCAAATGGGTGAAGCAAAGAATGGAAGAAACCGAGCAGGAGAAAAAAACAAAGCCAGGGTGTAGTGTAATGCCCCGTGACAGCCCTGTCAGACTGAGGAAACAGCATGGAGACATGTTTATAAGTTAGAGTTGTGGCAGGCTCTCCAGGCACCTTCTGCTGAATCGGCTTATCCTCAGTAGCTGTCAGTCATCTCTGGCTTATGTCTGACAGCCCAGTTAACATGGTTACGTATTCCCTAAATTAACAGCAAACCTGCTATTTTTAAAAGCAGACTTTGATAATGAGTAAGCGAAAAAGTCCAAACACACGCTCCATCAAATGGACCCGAGAAACCTACCTCGCTCTGCGTCTTAAAGCCAACTGCAACCTATTATATAAATGTAATATGTAGTTTAGGGAATTGGATAATTGTGTTTTGGTTAGTTGGTATAAAAAGTCGCTTAATCACTCTAGTGTGAACCCCCCCCCCCAGCCCTGTTTAGTTCATTTCCTGTTCCTGGCGAAGGCAATGAGGGATAATAAGCTCTACGCTACGCTGACTGCTCTCGATGATGTTGTCATGCAGTTTCTCTAATTCGCCAAACAGAGGAGAGCCATAGAGAAATGACAAGATACATGGCTGTCTCATGTAATCCCTCCAAGTTGTATGATGGATGAGATGGATGCAGAGTTCCTCCAGAGAAAACTAGGAAGAATGTGCTGAAAACATGTCATCAAAACCACAATGTGTGATGCAACCGAAAGGACATTGCTCATCTTCTTGTCTGAAGTGATGGGTAGAGTGAAACACTAATCTGATGTGGTGTAGTGTAGTAAAAGCAGCAGTCCCCTTGAGGGATACTGGCAAGACAGGCTGTTCTCAGCGGAAACTTAAAAGAATCATATTCCCGGCCAGCGGGGTTTTACGACGGTGTCAGACAATTGGGACTGGTTGTGAAGGGAGATGAGTAGGAGTAAGTGCTGTCAGTCAATAAACCCTATATCGTTAGCTTCATAGCATAATTGCCTAAGTCATTTGACTAAGTCAATGACTTAGGCACTTATGCTATGAAGCTAACGATATCCTACCAAGTCACATGTTCTCATTTTTGGTTCTTCATAAACAATGACAACAACCCGTAGCACACAAAGTGCTGCTGAGGTTGTTAAATGTAAAAAAGAAAAACTCCAACAAAGCGTGATTACACAGAAACCAATAAAATGGTGGATGTGAGTGATTCATATTACAGTCGAGCTGCTTGAACCAAACTAAATGCGATTGCTACCGCAACTCTGCTGCGTCCTTCCGCCCTCCCCCCGCACCGCTCCCCTGAAATCATAAACAGATCCTCGGTTATTTCCCAAACTGTGCCGCTGCCTGGGTCACATTTACCCGGTCGCAGATAGCCATGACCAACCATATTACACACTTACCCAATTACCTAGTGAAACTGAGCAGGTGGTGGAGAAGGTGCACAATTCACATATACACATATATGTGACTCTACATGGGGTTAACATGAGGGTACAGGGGTCGTCAAGTGCGCAGAGAGTGCGAATGGATAGCGCACGGATAGCTGTGGCCTCTTCCCAGCTGGCTTTCAGCCATAGTACAGGTGCCTCACTGGATCACTACCCAGTCCTCTTTTACCCTACACACACATTACATATAGCTCTCCAGCTAGTGTAAGCTTCCACAACAGGTGCACTAAGTTAGCCTGCAGGCCCCAACACGCAAGGAAACAGATTGTTATTGTGGACCTTCTTTCCATCAGCTCCACTTTTTTTTGGCTTTGCTTTTTCTCCCTTCTACCTCTTCCCAACATCCCCAGGGAGCAATCGAGAGGTCCAACCTGAATGTGTAACCTAATCCCAACTCTTATGTATTGTGCAAGGATGTTGAAAAGAAGAGTGGCAGGGGAGGAGGGAGGGGGGGAGAGATGGAGTATATGTTGCACATGCAGAGGATTTGAACAGTGTGTGTGTGTGTGTGTGTGTGTGTGTGTGTGTGTGTGTGTGTGTGTGTGTGTGTGTGTGTGTGTGTGTGTGTGCTTCAGCGCATGTGGTGTATTTTGGAAGCAGTTGACACATAATAAGTCCATGAAATGATTTGTTCCTAACCTGGGGCAGGCCCTGGCACAATCTGTCACAGGATTGGAAACTGTTCTTTCACTCAATAAGGTTGCAGTTCCTTCAAATGCCAGAAAAATGCCAATAAATGCCATCTGTGCATACAGTTTGTATGCATACGCATGTGCGTGGAGTTAAAGCTCTAGTGCCAAGTTTTTAAAAAAAGACCCACACACACTTAACACTGACATTCGCTGACTGCTCTCTCTACTGTTTTGCACAGGAAAACTTTGCAGCCTACTGCATTTCATTATGAGAAACCCAGATGTGCGTTTTGGCTGCCAGTGAATGTCTTCAGCTGTGTATGACACTGTTGTTGGCCTCCCTACACTGAGTGCAGACAGAGAAATTATGCCTCAGGGCAATACTTTCTGCTCTCTCCCTCTCACTCTCTGTGGCTCTCTTTCTCTGCCATTGCTGCCTCTTTAGCTGATCTCTCTCTCCTTTGTCTCCTTCTGTCACCGCTGTCTACTGACTCACATCGTTACCACCCTCTCACCTGGTTCATTTCTTATCTTTTTTTTTTTGTCCTCACCCTTTATCCTCATCTCATTTTTTCCTTCTTCCTTTTTTTGTTGCTCTGTCTCTCTCTGCCACTCTTATCATCATCGCCTGCTTGGAGAGATGAGGTTGGTCTGACCACTGATAGGTAGTCAGAGGGCATGTGGGAGCTGGCTCCAGAAAGTCTGCCCCTATACCTACTTTGACACTGTCTCTCTCTCTCTCTTCCCGTCATTCACACACACACACATATGCACAAACACACACGCTCATTTACAGCTTGCATGGTGAACCATGAAGCATGTCAAATGTCATCTTACAAATTACTCAAAGGAATAACGAGGCTTCAAAGACAGCGAGGTACTGCTAGCATCTGTCAAGTCAAAAGCTTTATCAACTTAGTCACTGTTTTGCATGAGTAACACTTTACAAGCTCTCCAGTGTTGACACACGCAGTTAGAACATGACATGAGTAAGATCAGTACTTCTTGGTGTTTGTGCTGAGACATCACTAAACTGCCCAAAGCATAGTCACACAGTTCGATTCGTGGCTGGTGGAGGTGATGGGGGGCAGCTGTTGTAAGCCATTCACTCTCTTTCTCTTAGCCAATGTTTAATGTATCTCAGTGGGTAAGATGCAAAATTAAAAATGACTTCTGTTTTCTTTCTAATGCTCTTACTGATAATGGTAGTTATCAAGTAGTGCCATGAAATGCTCTGCTTGCTTCTTATAGTTCACTGTGACCTTAAAAACCCCTTAAAGTTGGATAGTTGTGTCACTCTGCCCTCTATCGATCAAAGTATGTCATTACGTAATGATTTTAACTTTAAACTTTCACTGATGTATTTTAAGCAAGACTTAAAATACACAGTTTTTGCAGAATAAAACACTCCTGAGCTGCAGCCAAAGGTTGTTTGCCTTTTACATTTATAAATGCTCACATTCACATATCCTCAACAGGTAGGATCATTTTGCACAAGCGCAACATGCAAAGGGTGAAATGCACCCGAATTCACCTAAGCCAAGCAGTGCTCTAGTAGTCTAATTGACCTCACTCAGACAGGTCACTTGTCATAGATCCTTTCGGGCTGCACACTGAATCGGTTTATACGCAGCTGACAGACCATCGTCTAGACAAAGAGCAGAACCCCTTCCTAGTATTGTTTGTTGGTTGTTAGCGGTGGGAGAAAAACAGGAAGAGAGCGTGACTAAGCCAGTGAAAGCCTCTGCCCAGGAGGGATAGAGGCTTCCTGCCTTTAGATGTTTCTTTTCACATGAGCTGACTGGCAGCCAGAGTGATTGTCTTACAGGTTGATGGTTTGTGTGATAAAACTGTGTGAGCTCAGAGCGCTCTCCACATTGTACTGCCGCTATTCAACCACATGGTGGCAGCACTGCTTTAAGAAACTTATATTTTTGCATTCAAGTACTATTTTTCAGTCCTTTCTCTCAAAAATGGTAAATAAATGGTAAATGGCCTGTATTTATATAGCGCTTTACTAGTCCCTAAGGACCCCAAAGCGCTTTACATATCCAGTCATCCACACATTCACACACACATTCACACACTGGTGATGGCAGCTACATGTAGCCACAGCTGCCCTGGGGCGCACTGACAGAATGACAGACAAAAATGTTTAATTCCAATAATCACTTCTATACTGTGCACACTGTGGCTGCCCCACCCAGAGCCTGATTCTGCTGGAGGTTTCTTCCTGTTAAAAGGGAGTTTTTCCTCCACACTGTCACCAAGTGCTTGGTCATAAGGGGGTCATGAGAAAGTTTAGGTTTTCTGTCTACTATTGTAGGGTTTTTACCTTATTTTGCACTGTTGTTGTGATTTGGTGCTGTATAAATACAACTGAATTGAACTAAAACTAAACTTAACAAGGAAAAACAATGGCGAGAGCTTTGAAATGATGAGCCACAAGTCTGAAAGTTAGCAACATTTGTACTGACAAAGGAGTCAGTACACTTATTTGTGTTCTTTATGGGAGTTATTCTATAGATGCACAGACTGATATGTCCCTGCCTCTTCAGAGTAAAAGGCTTTTGCCTTTCTTTAGCCTGGAAACATGGAAAACCAATTAGCTCCTGACAATCTGCTAACCGGTACCTCTAAAGGTCATTAATTAGCATGCAATAAACTCAATCCAGAAAGGAGTAAGCTTCGGTTTTACCCCATACCTAATGTTCCATCCTGCTTCATATTAGCCTGGTTCATGATGATGAACTGCAGGTAGTCAGCTAGTGAGTTTTCCAGGTGTGCGTGGGTGGATTTTACTGCCTGTGGACAGAGCCAAGGTAGTTGTTTCCCCTTCCTGTGTCATGTTAATTCAAACCATCTGAATGCTGTAGCATCATACTAAAAAAAGCACATGAGAGCAGTTTAGTTTGTTGATTTAAAGTGAGTGAACATATCCAAATGGAATTTCAATGTCCCCAGTCCCAGGATGTTACAGTTAAAACAATTTATACTGCTCACTCATGTTATATTTGTCAAGTATACAAAAAAGTTTATGAATTAACATAAGTATTTATACAGCACATACCTTTCACTCTCCCCTTCATCTGACCTGTGTCTATACTGTTCTTTGGCCCGTGTTGCTTCAGGTTTGCACATGTTGGCTGTGGTAATGATGTCAGTTTGTTGCCTCACCTTCATAAAGGTCAGAGAACTCACACATTTCTCACATTCCTGCTCCTGCTGCCCGTCCTTCCCCTGACAAAGACGGGAGTAAATCTGTGTCCCAGACACGACATTAAGCAGTGATCATCCCCCTCCCCCCCGCAAGGCGGTTGTTTTGCCCCAGTGTTTGAGTTATTGGCACTGTAATTATGATCATTTACAGCTGAAACACAGGTTGTGACATTCCTCTGCCAGCTGGAGGTCTGCCTGTGAAACTGGCACCTTTAGCTGAGGATCCTCCCCCACAGATCGCACAGGAACTGCGCCATGTACAGTAGCAGGTGTATATTTTTTATGTTAGAATGCTTTTAATCAAGCATATGACTCTGTTTTACTTGATGAAACTGTAGATTTATTGTGGATAGTGTGTTAAGATTTAATTGCTGTAGAATACTCATTTCCTTTCATTTATTTATTTTGTGTTTCATATTTATAGTTATCATCACCAGCTAGGTAAAACACTACATGAGGTTTGAAGTTTTAGGAATCTAAAAACAATGTTAATATATTCTCATTCCCGTTCACAGAGTTAAGATTGCCCATTATATGTATAGAAACAGCAGACAAATGTGTAGTCGCTGATATGTACTGAAAACCTGCAAATTACAATGTAATATTCTAACAAGCCAAGCACTCTAAGGTGACTTAGAGTGCTTGGCAGATATGATACATCAGATTTTTAGGGTTTTGGTAGTACCCAAGTTAAATATGGGGGGGAGAAAGAATATTGAGGCTTTCAGGACACACAGCCATTAAAATGTGACCACTAACACAAGTATGACATTATATGGCCAAGTGTTTTGAATGTGGGATAATCATGGTGATAGTGTGGGTTCAAGTGAGTACGACCCCAGTCACACAGGCCTAGAAATTGGTCAGCAACCAACAGGCAACAACTGGTTCTGAGGTCAAAATGTGTGCTCCCTGCACTCCTGGCAAGTGGTTGCTGGAGGTTGGTTGCAGTTGTTGAGAAATCGGTTTCTGGAGCATCAGTTGCACAAAGTTAGAGCCCAGTCAGCAAACTCCTGGCAACCACTGGTCACTAGCAAAATAATGTGTCTTGCCAACCAATCAGGGAATGCATATTTTCCCCTCATAAACAATGGATGTATCATTTTCAATATGGTGGGCACTATTAAGAAATGAGTGACTGATGCCATGTGAGAAACGTCTAGCATCATGTGACCAGAAACCATTGATTCTGCATGTATATAAAGATAGATGTAGCTACCAGGACATCACCCTTTGGTTTCTGAACGCATTTTGTTTTCTATCTGTACACATTTTACAAGAATTGCAACTCCCCCTCGATTATTTGAAAGATTTTAATCATTATTGCGCACAATGTCCTCAAAAAGGTCCTCACCCAAACTGTGCTCTGTGTCGAGGTCACATTTGTCAAGCTAGGTGCCGCTAGGTGAAATCAGTCGTAGGCTTTAAAATGTATTAATAGGTTTTACAGGCAGTCCCCTATGAATTGTTAAGGTTTGTCAGGTGGATAAGGTACTACTGCTCACTGATGTTCGGGTTTAGAGTTCCAACCATCTTTCAATGACAGGATGAAGTGCTCAGTTATCAGCTAACACTAGCACACTTGGTTAGCACACTTGGTTAGCACACTTGGTTAGCACACTTGGTTAGCACACTTGGTTAGCACAGTTGGTTAGCCAGCTGTACCAGTAAACTGTATGGATGAAACACAAAGATGCCAATATCTGTCGATTTCAAAATGCCCTCTCCTTTTTTTTTGCTTCACATCTGCTGAATATTTGAATAAGAAACTTTTTGCCAACATTTTTCTTGCAACAACTTTATCATCTAATAATATATTGGTGTCTGTGTACATTTTTTGCTGTGCTTCTGCAGGTGGAGGTGCAATAATGCAACAAAACACAGCAAGACAACTTAAATGGTCTGTAAGAAGCATTTTTACATGCACGTGTACAAGAATACAATCATGCAGCATCAAAGTAGTATATGACTTTGCTTTGCCTTCTACTCATTTGCTGTAACCATAGACCTCTCGAGGCATGCTAGTTCAATTGTCTCAATGATCTCATGTGTAAAAGGGAAGATTACACTGGGCAGGTGTCATGGGTTCTGGACACAAGGGTTCTTTCAGGCTTCAATCCACTGAGGAATTCACCATCATCGCATAGATTTGAAGATTAAAACTTCTGAGAGGTCCACTTAACGTTCCACTGGAGCACAACAGGGGTGAGCAAGTATGCCACTTGTAATTGTCAAACAAGCAAGTGGCCGTCTGCTCTGCAAGGTCACAGGATCTCCTGGTAAAAGGGTTGAAGGGAAAGTGAGAGGCCCAGAGCTGGGCACAGTCTGGAGCCAAAGGATTTGAGCCATGAATGTAGGAAGGGTCTGGGGCTGAGTCATAATGACTCCTGATGCCAATCGAACCCAAAAACCTTATGTGTCATTGCAGCTCTTGCAGAAAGTGTTGATCTAGCTGGTAACAGAAAGGGGCTTTTCAGACTGTGTGTATGTTGTTGGGTTTAGAGATAATCTGTTAGCAATTTAGCAATTATTCTTTGTTATTTAGTCCACAGCTGATATGTGCATTTCTGTGAAACTAAACTTTAGCTTAGAGATGCTTTGAGTTAAGGATCAGTGTGCTAACAGACTAGTGTTTAGCTTTACCATTAAACATGCTTGTTTAGAATATAAGCATGATAAGGCTGGTGGGAATGCCGTCACTGTCATGAATAAAAGTACTGGTTGTAGCAAGGCTTTATAAAAACTTTAACTATATGGAAAAGAGGATCACAAGTTATTAATGTATATTATCTGAGAAAAAAAAGAATTAGTATTGGTAATAGTAAGCTGTCTATTGTAAAGCATAAGATGTAGCGTTTTCTTTGCCGGGAGAGAAAAGGTCAGAGGAAGTCTACTATCCGTAGACCCATCCCAGTAGAAGGGCTGAAAAAGGTTGATTTATCCCAATGATTTAAGTCGGGTAAAGGTTTCATGTCTTTCATTTGTATCTCCTCATGAAAATATGCAAAAATAAGTGAGAAGAAGCTTTTGTCAGTTTACACAACAGTGATTTACATGTCAGTATTTATGATGTACCAGTCATTAGATGATCAAGCATCGGCTAAAATGTATTTCCTCTTAACAGAAAACAGCCATTTCACAGACTACAAACCAAAGTGGCGTACCTGAAGCCTCAACTATCCTCGAGGCTATTTGAACCCACTGAACCTTTAAAAAGTTCAAGCAGGACTTTTTAGAGCCAGAAGAAGAAGAAAGAGGAGGAGGAGGGGACTTGCAGTTTTGTGTATCACTATGTTGCCACTCTGCTGGTGGTGTGATGACTCTAGGGGTTTTTTTGCAAGACAGAGACAAGAGGACTGCAGGAGACCCGACAGTGTCAAAACACATTATTGTAGTCCCCACAAGAAAAACAGCAACTGGACCAGACCTCACAGGGAGGGGAAACGGACAGAGGGAGCAGAGAGGTGAAAGAGTAAGAGAAAGCAAGAGAGGAAAATAGAGCACATAGATACTATGGATGAGAGAATATGTTAAATGATGTTAAACTGTTCAGTGTTTTCCTGAACTTGATCTACCACAAGAAAAAGAGCTTCTCTTTTTTTGTGGGACTGGCTGTTTCCAAACTCTGCCTGTCTGGTCCAAGCAAATTAGGAGCCCAAAACAAGAAACAAAAGCACTT
This sequence comes from Astatotilapia calliptera, assembly GCF_964374335.1. Lineage (NCBI taxonomy): Eukaryota > Metazoa > Chordata > Actinopteri > Cichliformes > Cichlidae > Astatotilapia > Astatotilapia calliptera. Next base: position 31,633,906 of record NC_137440.1, on the reverse strand, counting down.
GTGAGTCCTTCTGGATGGCAGTAATGGAAAAGAGATGCAATCATAATTGCTGAATATTACCTCAATATGTTGTTTCTTTCTTTTTCCCTTTTTTTCACTTTTGTTTTGGATATGTTAACCTTGTTTCGGTTCATTTTCTAAAAGGTTTTTGTTTGTTAACGCCTCTTTCTCATGTATTGCAAGGTTTTTCTTCCTGCTTGTTTAAAGAAGCAGATGACCTCATCTGTCCTGAGTTGAAAACAGGCCATTCATTGGAATATATGCTGCTTAGCCTCCAGACTAAATGCTCCATTTTTCTGTTATTAGTCGCAGAAATACGGCGCAATGAATTGCTTCAAAACTGTTTAAGCGGTGAGTACACATTGCTATTATGCTCCACATGCCCCACTCCACCCCCACCCAAAGGATGCATGGTCCAGTCTATCACTCTGAGCTCAGAGATAAGTCAAATGAGAGTGATACTCAGCAATGAACAGTGACACTTGGGTAAAAATCTCCCAGCGCTTCCTGGGGACTTGTAATCAGGTGTGCCGCATGCTGTCCACTCGACGTGCATTCAACACTCCATGTCATGCGCTACGTTTAGCCCGGTGTCACCACCAGCCTTTTACTGCTGCCAGCAGTTCACTTCCAAAGCATCATTCACACCCATCTCCTGAAACACCTCCTCACCACCAGCCTGACGCCTCCACAGCAGCAGTATGTAATTCAGTCGTCTGAGCAAGCAAGAAGAGACAGGGGCAGTGGAGGCTGGTAGTCATCTAAATCTGTTAAGCCCTCCCCAAGGATGATTAAGTCTCCAGAAAAGGTGCATCGCAGCCTTGTCTTCGAATGAGCGAGGGAATCTTTTTGAACCTCTGTTGTGTTTTCTTGGAGATCCGTGACTCAGAGCATTATTAGTACACACACGCTACAGTTATTCAGCCCCTGCAGCCGCCCTTCACTGCCCCACCTTTTCCTCCCATTTGCTCCATGCAGAGACTCACATACAAAGCTACCAACACTGAGAGTCCTGGAACTACAGAATGAGCTCTGGTTTTAGAGAACACGCTGCTCAACAGAATCTGTATTTACACCAAATCGTGGCTCAGTGGATACAATAGCCAAAGAGATGGATAATCTGAACATGGTGCTCGAGTCCAGACTTAATCATGGGAACATTTTCAATTCAACACATTTATGCAGCATTTAAACCAGGGCACATGCTCACAGTGAGTTTAAATGGGGAGTATTCTAGTTTGGTGCAGTCATTGTACTGTTGATTTTTACCCTTCTTTGATTGCTAAGAGTATGTGGAAATGTAATACAGGAAGTAAAAGAACCTGGAGGCAAAGCTGTGACCATATGAAAACCCCTTACTTGTCTATTATAAGAGAATGAGGGTCCTGTGAGATCTTAAAGGCTGTCACCCAGGCAAATAGGTCAGTGCAACTGGGCCAAAATCTGTGTAAGTGCATGGAAACTGAAGCTCAGTGTGATGGTCTGTGTCATCAGACAGCATGGGTGTCCGGCCAGCGGTCAGTGGGTCTCATTTGAAGAGAGCTCTAAGTGTGGGTGAGGGAGGGTGGAGGGAGAGGCAGAGGACAAGAGCTGAGTTGTGTTGCAAGAGCTGATTATGCGTGCCGCAGGGCTGGTTTCCTGGATGTTGTGTTTGTGTTGGAGTGGGTGGCTCCAGGCAGATGTTGCAAATGAAGGAGGCGCTGTTGTGTGTTGACGTTATGGAGGGAAATCATACCGGAACACACCTGATTGATGTTTTTAGAGGTAAATATTTCCAATGAGAGCAACAAAATCCACTTGCCGCTGAGGCAGTAATATTCACAAGTTGTTACATGATCTGATGACCCCAGTGTGTTTCACCTTTTGGAAAAAATGACTACTTTGTGCCTGCAGCAGATAATAGGAGGGCAACAGATTTGGTTTTCTCTCACAATCATCCTTCCAGCTGTGCTCACTGCCCACACACAAACACACATCCATCTGGCCATGAGCGCAGAAACACTGCTTCAGCAGACATCAAATTACTTTTTTACCTTCCCAAAGCCATCTGCATACACAATCAGACACCTACAGACACAGGTAAGCTTCACACAAACACACAAAGCAAAGCATGGGAATGAAAATGAAAAGATGAAGACAGCTTATTATGACATAAGAGCCGGCCATCGCCCCCAGCTATGTTTCAAATATAAATTTAATAAGACTGCCTCATATTATGAAAATGCTCACTCGCTTTTTTTACCCATATAACTTAATATCTTAATTCTTATATTATGATGTAAGATCCAAATGCAAAAAAGCCGCTACCGTTATTTTATATGACAGGACCATTTATTATAACGCTGCTTCCATATGAGAACGCCTGGTTTGTTTGACGATGAGGCTCTAACAGACTTCGGATGTATCATTAAACAGAACCGATAATGCTGCGCTTTATAATAATTAGAAATTCATAAACATTTAGATACTGATTATTAGTTATTAATGACTAGACTCATAGCGCATTACAGAATTAACTACAGCAGGGAGACTGACTCCTTCATGCTGATCTCACTTTGAACACAGACGACTGTTGCTCAGCTAAAGTGTTTTAAGAACCGCTTTTTTAAAAGTAGAAAATGGTACATGAATTCTTTAGATGCGACCACAGTGAAGCAGAAAAAGAAACTCGCACTGAAGACATTCAAACTTGTGTCATTGCGCAACACACAGAGTCGGGTTGTCGAGCAAGCGTAAATCAGTTCAAATCCTCCCTCCTTTCGTTCCTTGTGACTGGTCGCTGCCTGTGTCAGTCAGGGGGAGGGGTACACCGCTAATTTCTATATGCTTGTATGTCAATTTAGGACTCAGACTGCCCTTTTTTCTGTGTGGCTGACAGCAGCAGGAAACCTCAGTGGACCTCCACTACCTCGGTTCTTGGATTTCTGCGTGTGTTTAACCAGATGAGACGCTTGGGACGCGCAACTGCTTGCTTAGATTGAATCATTGTCTCTGGATACTGGTGCCCCTTAAGACGCGTCCGCACACTTCTGTCTCGTGGTGTGTGTGTGTGTGTGTGTGTGTGTGTGTGTGTGTGTGTGTGTGTGTGTGTGTGTGCTTTTGAAGAGAGCTGCTGGGTAATAAATCGCACGCCCGAGGGAAAGCTCGTCACAAAACTTTTAAAGAGGGCTTGACAACTTTGGAGATACGAGTTCATGTGGCTGATCGCCTGACAGAAGCGGACAGTTTCTCTGGAAAACTTATAAACGGGGGGGTTTCTCTTAAAACATGTTCTACAAATGCTCCGTGGTGTTACTGAATGTCCTCTTTCTCGTGCGTGCGCTCTCGGCTCACGAATGCACGGCGTGTAACCTCCGGACTTGTCCCTTTAAACCCCCGCTTGTCTGCGAAGGTGGTCGGACAGTGGCCAAGGATCCGTGCGGATGCTGTGATCAATGCACCCGGCTGGAGTGGGAGCCCTGCGGCAGCCAGGACTGGGCGCACGGCTACTGCGCCCTGGGACTGACCTGCGCCTCTGTAAACAAAACGGGAGCCGCCACTATCCCCGAAACTGGAGTATGTAAAGGTAAGTGGGACTCGGTCGTGTGAAGTCAGTTTAAACAAATGGCATTTTATTCAAGAAGTAACTTAATAGGAAAAGAGAGAAAATCTATTAGTGAGTGTGCAACCTTTCCCTTTTTTTAGGCACTTGAAGCCATCACTTAAAAAAAACGTCATTGAGGGCCCGACTGCAGTGACAGTGTCACTGTTTACTTACTTCTGGCTGCCTGGAGCGCACATGGTGGCTGTTGCCAGACATTCGTGGTTAACGTCACTGAATGTTTTGTTTAGGCGTTTAAAACAAACTATGATCTTTTCCCGAACCTGATTTTTTTTTTTTTTTTGTTGCCTAAATTTAACCAAACCCTAACAAAAAACGTCATGTAATAAGAATAAAGCTTTCAGACAGAGAGCTTGAAGGCAACATTCTCCCACCAACACCTGGAGAAACCCCCCAGGTCAGAGTCGCTGTTGATTACATGTAGAGTAGTCCTGTTCAGCTGCTTTTTCTTCCCCCCCAGAGCTTCATTTCACTCTCATCTAAGAACCAACAGTGATTTGGCACTACAATAGAAGAAGGTCCTGCTCGCTTTAGATTGATGAAAGGTGCATTTAGAAGTGATTTAATATACAATAAGAGATGTGACTATGTCCATGTGTGTGAGGGCAAAATTGAGATTTACTAATGTCTTGACAAGAAATTGATTGTGTTTTAAAACCTGGAGTACATTTGAATGCAATAAATAAGCTGCCATTTTCCTGTCTCTTCTGTTTACACCACTGGCTTCATTGTGTTCCTCAGAGGTTTAATAGATTGACAGCGTGATTGCAAAAGTCCCCAGAAGATTTTCATTTGCAATTCTGTGAATTTCACAGTGCAGCACCGTACTATTCTTTCCAGGCAGAGCTGGACCTGGGTAACAGTGCATGTGCTCGTTTTGCGCACAGTTTGAGCAACAGTCTGAACTTCAAACATATGTATAGGGTATCAAGTTCCCCAGTAAGAACTGAGTTGGTAGCAGTGGCTTTATCCTGAGAAACAAATAACCAGTGGATGGGACCCCCTTTTACCTGCACTGTGTCTAGGATGATTGAAAAGGACTGAAAGGATTGTAGGAGAGAGCAAGCAGCTCTCAGTGGGGGTCTGGATGTCCTGACCCTGCTCTTCCATCATCCCTCTGTGGGGTGGTCCAAGTCAGAGCTCCACAAGAGTTTTAGAGGGGTCTCCCGCCTTACCATTGGGCCTCATGTACAGGTTAGACTGGTGTCTGGAGGGCATTTCCTCTTAAGCTTTGGAATGAGCTGGAGACCTAGTGGCTCCTTCATTTGAGTCATGCCTCAGCTCCAGGGACCTCAGAGCATGCTGCTGACTCCAAATACAGACACATGTACACAGCCTAAATATCCCAAAGGATCTTGGCTGGGCTAAAGCAACACCTCCCAGTGTGTTTTCAGGGGCCACAGTAGGCAGGCTGCTGGAGGCTGATCCCAGATTTCCTTCAACCTGCAGCACTCTTAAAGTGATTAGACCTGCAATCAGGAGTTGGGGGTAAAATGTTTCCGCTTTTCTGATCCCCTGCTTGTCTACTGATAGTCTGGATTTTCTGGGTGGTCAAAATCTGTTGGTGTGGAGACTCAGCAGCATTATAACACAGGTGACATGTTGCATGTTGTGACAGATGGTTACCATGGTTATCAATCAGTTGTTAATGTGTTATATTTGGTGTCCGGTTCCTAAACGAAAGCTGACACAGGCGCTGCACTACTGCTTTCCAGAAGTGGTATTGTTACAGAGACACTGAGATCCAAAAAGAAGTGGAATTTGCTGGTATTACAAATTTAATTTTCTTCAAAGCAGGGGACGTGTTTCATATCATTCTTTGTTGCCAACAAATTTAACAGTTTTTTAAGGTACAATAACCAAAAGTAATTGCATGAACCCAGAAAAGTGTGAAGCTTGCCAAAAACAATAGTAGTTATTACAATAAATTATTCTCATGACAGATTTTGGTATTTAAGCATTGAACCTGGCAGTTAGCACATAAAAGGTTGAACGCTTTGTGGATATACAGGTTCCATTTCTGACAAAACAAAACAACAATCCTCTTGGCCATTCGCCTTGTCCTATCTGCTTCGGTGGTCAGCCAGGTGAACTCAGCCATTCCTACCTAAATGAATTCTGTCAATGTTCTCATTTTATTCCCGTGTCTGTTCTTCCACACCGAGCTTCCTCATCCTTCAGAGACACTTAACATACCATGTAACGGAATGCCGGTCTTACAAGGACGCTATGTCCACTGCACCGCTTCACATACCTTCTACTTCTCCCTTTCTCTGGTATTATCTAACGTTTCAAAGACTTCCTTTATAGCTCGCTATCAGCCACAGGGCCTCTAGATGTCAGCTTTTCTATCCTGGCTCTGGACGCCAAGCCAAGCAGTCTCAGTGACCAAGTCAGGAATCCCCCTGGGATGAAGCCATAGGCTTTGGTTAGAGTCACGCCAGGCCAGATAACAGATGACCAGAACACATTAGTGTTAGGCTAAAGGAAACTGAGGCAGCCTTGCATTAATTGTTTTGAGTAGCTCCTTTTCCACATTTCAGATCTACCATTGCATGCAGACAGGAGCTACTACCATCTTAAATGAAAATACACTTGCAGGTACAGGAAAGCCTCAGGATGGAAAAAATTCTTCGACTCAGGATCGTTTTAGGGTGAAAGGAAGTCAGAGAACGTTTGCTGTATTGAAAAGGCCATTTGTGCTCTGCCAGTTCAGTGGGCATGTGAGAGAGCTATTAACAGTGCTGGCTGGCTCAGGTTGAAGGTGCCTTCACTGCTTCCACTGGCCGAGGTTTACCCTAGCGCATCAGCCATTGCCAAGCAGTGATCGGCATAGCCCGCTCTAACACGGGGAAAGCATTTACTAGGATGCTTTCTTCTGCAGCCACATTGATTCACTTCAGCGGTAAATTGTTTTATCACAGTAAGAGATTTTTCTTTTTCCCATTGTGGAATATCTGTTTCACATTAATATGGATCAGCACATGTGTGCTATTATCATCTGCGGCATCTAAAAGCACAGTTGCGGAGTTCGGTTTCTTTCTAGTCACTTTGAGTCATCCTGTTATTGTTTCTCCTACCCCCAACTGAGCGTTACCACGACTCTCATTTACAGGCTTGATTTCAGGTAGGATCACTGCAGTAGTCAGGTAAACTATGAAGTGCTTATGTTTATGTTGGATAGTTGAACCTTTAACACCTTTTCCTCTGGCGCATTGTTCTGGTATGTAGCTGTTTGGAGAAGAAAGCCAGAGTATTTTGATAAGCTCCAGTCACACATCCACACTGCTAATTTGAGGTCTTTCAGTGCAATCTTGGGAAGGGGCCGCTCTGTGTTGGAGTTTATCTCTTCCTGTTTTCTGAGCAACCAATTCCTACTGCTTTTAAACTACTATGAGGGGAAGGTATTTTGAGATGTAGATGTGGGTTTTCTGAAAGGAACGCTATGTGTAATGTGTAGATTGGCACTCACTCTCAGTTATAAGTCGCTTTTATAATGTTTGATCCAAATTGAGGCCAAGTCTCGAGGTGCCATGTCAGGAGTGGGGGGTAAAGCTCCCTAGTAGAAGTAACAATGCGTGGGTATGGTGGCCTTAGTTCAGAAAGGCGTTGCAGCAGCCAGCAGAGATGGAAACCCTGGGAGGGCCCCATGCTGTGGAACAAAAGCAAACAAATGGGCTCAGTAGCTGAAGCAGCGTGGCACAATGAGGAGGGAGGAGGGATGGCAGCCCAGCAAACACACTGGTCAGTTCAGTATCTGTGGTGCCCACATAATGTGTCGCAACAGATGCTGCAAGCTGGCTAACCCTTAAGCAGTTCTGGGAAATATGGCTTGGTTTCTGGCACATTTTGGCCTGATAAAGTTTCACCTATAAATCTGTCCAGTATTTATTTATCCATTTTATATGGGACTAAATGGAGTCATAAGCTGATTACCACATGAACTACAGACTTCATCTTGGGAGAATACAAATTTAAGATCGGATATGAGACCTGTATTAATTCTGTGTGAGGGGCCGTTGTGTTGATTTGAGCCAATGTGAAAATAGCCGAGGTAATGGTCTAGCAGATTCATGCATAGTGGGTAGTCACACTTGTACACTCTGGTTAAGCAGCTTCCTAAACCATGCAAGGTATTTCCAGGAGTAAGAAAGCAGCCGAGGCAGACATCTGCTGTAATGACATTTTTCAGAGTTGTGTGAAAACAGCTAATTCAAGTTTTTTCCCTTTGTCTTACTTATATTTTTTTACTGTCACTGTTATTTCCCACAGTACTGCCTGACAATCCAGATGCAGGTCTTGAGGATGAGCGCTGCCCACTGATGACAGGCTGCGACAGAGCAGGAGGTCAATGTGTCTGTGATGCCCGTCACTCCTGCTTGGGCTCTTTTACCTACCCAGACCAAGAAACCTGCATGAAGGCCAGTAAGTCAGGTAAGCCCTCTCTCTTCATCCCTTTCCATGTTAAAAGGCAGATGTGTGTTGCACACGCACGAGCACAGAAACCCTTCAGAGGGGATAATGCTATCTATTGAGAGGAGTTAATCCATAACAGATGTGGCTCTGAGGTGGCTAATGCTACTTGGATGTCATAGTGATGACACACATGCTAAGGCTTTGTGTTGCGGTTCCCCACTCACCCTTGAGTGGTGCCATTGTCTGTGACTCATTGATGAATGCGGTTTATGCGTGTTCACGGCCGGATTTCAGATGGTCGGAGGCACGAGCACCGGGAAAAGCACAGAGAGAAGTATGTGGGACCATCCAACCCAGCCTGTATGTTCTCTGGCTGTAACCTGACCGCCGAGGGCTGCGTGTGTGAGTCTCAGAGCTGCCACCACCACTTCGCCTACGTCAACCGCAGCCAGTGCCAGGAAGCTGCAGGTAACCTTCAGATGACCTGCAAACAGAACCCACAATCACACAGTAGCACTGCTCAGCTCGGGTTACTTGGGGTTTTTTAAATAGCGTCTAAAACAGTCGAGTTACATTTGGATTGCAGTATTTAATAATTATCTATTTTTAATGAACATATTTATAAACTATAGGCTTATTCTGGGTGAAACACAACCGCATCATTCTTCATGTTCCGGCTCATTATTATGGCTAAAATAATGAACTGTAAACATTCAAAATTCTGTCTTCCAAAGATTAAATGCACTTTCTGTTACAGTATTTGCATATTAGTTACATATTTGGTGTCAGCTTTCATTTCACAGTCTTCTTGTGCAGTTTCAATAGGCACAGCAAAACTCCACTGATTATGAGAGCAGGAAAAGTAGAGGAGGGATGAGGGAATGTATCAGATTAGCCTCAGATGCCGTGGAAAATGATGTGGAGAGTGAAACAAAGAAGGTGCAAATCTGAGAGAAGGAAATACAGGGACTGTTAATAGAAATGTGGTGTGCAGGAGATCCTCAGGTGCAAGGCAGAGTGCATAAGGTGTAAGTGAACTGAGTATGATTGGTTCCCCAGTGCTCTGAGGTGAAGAAAGGGGATCCTAAGAATATACAAAAACGTGCCTCTCTCTGTGATTGACACTTTACTAAGTGGAAAACGTTCTTGGCAGAGTGAGTGCAGTTTTCTCGTTTGGATTGTAAGGTGTGCGGCAGATAGGCAGGCGCTAAGTGTCGGCTGCCTCCTGAGTGACATTTGCAAAACAGGATGAGAACTGTTTGTGTTGGGTAGAACGTGTCCTCCGTAATCTGCTTTTCAAAGACAGAAAGCAAGAAAACATGAATGACACCTGAAGAAAAATAGTCTTGATGGTTAATGGACTGGTACTTTTCTACTCAAAGCACTTTGTTACCGCAATCCTTACTCGCCCATTCATACAAATGCTTTATTTTCTATGCTGAAGCACTTTTAACTGAACATGTACACAATCAAATTCACATGGATTGATCAGGGGGCAACTTAAGGGTCAGTATATTCCCCAAGAATATTTCAGGGTTGAATCACCAACCTCCCAGTAAGTCAGGGGTGGGGGACCTCCAGGCCTCAAAGGCCGGAGTCCTGCAGGTTTTAGATGTTTTCTTGATCCAACACAGCCGATTTAAATGGCTAAATTACCTCCTCAACATGTCTGTAAGTTCTCCAGAGGCCTGGTAATGAACTAATCATTTGACCCAGGGTGATACCTAAAACCTGCAGGACACCGGCCCTTAAGGCCTGGAGTTCCCCACCACTGCAATAAGTAGACAACTTGCTCTAACAGTTATGGCCTGTGACTGTGTTACGAGTGACTGTGCTTTTTTTTATGTTGCTCTGCTCTGGTTCTCACTCAATCTCTTTGCAACTTGCTGATATTTTTGGTGAGGAATGGCTCTTAGGATAGACAGTACCGTGGTTGGCAACACGCCATGCAGACATATTTAAGTTTATTTAGTCTCCGGATAACATTAAGGTTACTGTCGAGCATCTACAGTACAGCTGCGTGGATGTTTGTCTTGAGCTATTTATGCAGCAGATTCCACAGGAAGTGTTTTCACCAAATATCAGATTGTTTAGACGTATCATCAAGTCTAGTGTTTCAATGAAAGACTGGCTGCTGCGCTCCTATGTTTGCAACTCGCTCATCAAAGTATGAGCCCAGCGGATGACGGTTTAAACTCGCACTAGTGAAAACTGTAAACAACATTTTTCAGCAGCTTATGACTTCAGCACCGCAACACACACCCACC
>NC_137440.1:29013622-29098622 GCF_964374335.1 Astatotilapia calliptera | reverse complement strand
TAGTTTGAAGTTTAAGTTTGAAACAAAGGTCTTGTTTGGACTAATTTCCAGTGATTCTCGGTAAATTAGTTCTTTGGATCGAATGCAGGGTGTCTGTAATAGCCTCGGAACTCAGAAAAAGTCTCCAAATCCACCACACAGTAGCATCATAACTGCACCAATTTTAAGGACCTTCTGTATAGGTCGAGCACTCATTGATCAGCCGTTCTTTGCAGGTTGTAGGTTACAGCGCTGTAAGTTTAACACACATTGATTGGACACGTTTCGTTTTTGCTTCTAATCATCTGTTCAGCCTCCGAAGCGCGCTTGGATCAATCAGCCAATCTCAAACGTCGCTGCTCACTTTGGAGACCGATATTGGAGACCGGTTATTATAAGTGGTTTTTGTTTTCGGAGATGCTGGGAATAGAAATAAGATGACTGCATGAGCAGAAAACACGCCGTCTATCCCATCGCTATGCTTACTCTTCTGGAGGTGGAGCTGCTGTTTGTGGGTGGAGGTCAGACGGCCTTCAAGCACGTGGCTGTGGCTCTGAGAGAGGCTGGGCAGCGTTTAAGGAGCCAAGAAGAGTCCATTACTCTGGTGACACTGTAGAGCAGGGGTGGACAATGAATTCCCTCAAAGGGCAACATGAGAAACTGGGACTGTTATTGAGGGCCCACCAGTAAGCTAAACTGAAATCTGCTGAATATTTATTTAATCTCTTTAAAGGCTTTTTGGTCCAGCCCTCCACAACAGTCCCAATCCCTCATGTGGTCCCTTGGGGGAAATTAATTGGAGCAGGGATTCAAATATTTCTTCAAATGTTGTTTTTTGTTTGACTCAGTAAGTAGCCCCAGGGCAAAAACACCCCCCCCCCCCCTTTTTTTTTTCTTTTTACATTGAAAGCAGAAAAAAGTGAACCCAGTGAAATTACTGGTTAATATTACACTTTCATTGTTTGGTGAAACAAGAGTAGGACACAGCTATGGATGATAATATTATTATAATATTTATCATTATTGTCATCCACGCTACAAGTTAAGGGATCCACCTCGCTTTACACTGTGTCAGTGGTGCATATATTTAAAACTACAGTAATTATTCTGCACAAAACACACAGTCAGAATACTCAGTTATTAACCAGAGCCAATAATGTGGCCACAGATGCTCCAAGACAGTAAGTACAGTAAATAACTAAAGTAACTTAAAAAATACAATAAAGAAAGAGTTACAAAATATAACAAAATAGCCCTAATAAACACAAATAGCTCTAATTATAACTATCCTACTTAAATATATGTAGTTCACACTGAGGTGGCCTGTAGCACTGATGAGAGTGTGGGGTATAAAGCCCAGTTTTCCTATTTGTAAAACAGTTCTTGTTGACATACAGTTGATAACAGGATTCAGCTATAATGACTCATTACACATCATGGGCTAATGTTTGGTCTTCTGACATTATGCAGCCGAGTAACAAAAAGAAGCGTAGGATCTGTTTTAAGCCAAGTATAAGCCAATAATCAGTAGCCCTCAACATTACATCTGTCCGTACTTAATATACTTAGACTGGGTGCTACATCTCTGGTGCATGGCTGTTTTTAACCTTCACTTCAACTTTCAAGGAAAGATGGATTTCAAATTGGTCAGTTGGTCAGAGAAGTTCAGTTTATGGCCACCAGATGGCGACAGCGACCAAATAATGACATCTCTATTTTACAGTTCTGTTCTGTGGCTCATGCTTCAACGTTTAAATACAAGTTCATGTGCGACTCACAAATGGCCTGTCAGATTAAACCAGATAATTAATATAAAACCTTTTACATTTCATGATATTTTTGTCTTGGCTATATTGATATATCGCTTTTATTTTTATAAGACAAAAACAAACAAACAAAATAACCCCCCGAATTTTAAATGCACTCACTTAAGAAAAACAAAAATCCTTATTCGAGCCTTCATAAAATCGCCAGCTTTTGTAACTGTATGTTTGCCTGGTTGAAACGAATTTAGTTACTTTCAGCTAAATAAAAAAAAAGAAAAGAAAAGAGAAAAAGACGAATAAATAAAAAAACTCAAAGCTGACTCACAATAGTTCAGTCAAAAAACAAAAAAAAGCATCAAGTCACCGTTAGTGGGTGTGTGTAATATGCAGACTGTTTGCAGTATTTCCCTGCGGCCACAAGATGGTGCATAAGAACCATAATGGAGAGGAAACCGCGCATGCGCATCAAAACTAGGCTTTGCAGACATCTGTTCTGTTCAACTGCAGTACACATTAAAGCATGTACAATAAAAGGCCTCAAAGAGAGAAAAAAGTTGCTTTTATTTCAAAGAAGAGAAAGTAAACAGTTCCACTCGTCAGCCCGAGATAACACAGACTATACACTATGTTTGCAGGGTAAGTGTTACCATGTTTTTACTTTAAATATTATCATGTTTAAAGCCTCTCGTGCCCCTTTTCTGACATAGAGAATAAACCATATCAAGGACACCAAAGATCTTTTTAATCTCCTCCTTTATGCAAACAAACAAACAAAGAGACAAAGTGTAGCTTCAGGTTTTGGCCTGAAGTGTAAATGAGTGTACAGCATTGCTGAGTGGAGGGTGTGAATGTACATGTGTAAGAAAGTGTTGAGGCACACAGAGTGAGGGCACCAGTTGGGATTTTAAAGGGTCTATATTTAAACTATCTGCTCTCCAGTTTCTGCAGCTGTCGCCAAGTTTAAGTTCAGCAACTTGGGCCTTTCTCAGCCGTGCTCTTGGGTCGTAGTTATAAACCTGCCAAACTCTGAGAGGCAGAGAGTGAAGCAGGGAGTCTCGCATCTCCTCAAAGCTCAAAGAAAGTGGAAGGTTGTTCTTTGTGTGGGGCTAATTTTAGACTGGTGAAAATGTAGTGAAAAGTTCTCCTACAGCCAAATGCTGTAGGAGAACTTTGCTTCCTGGATTCTTGTGTTGCTGTGAACGTGTGCATCATCCACCTCTGATTGACGCCGCGCTAAAATATCTGCCCAATTACCAGCTCGTCTTTAACTTTTACACTTCCACTTTACTAACACTGCTTAACAGAGCACCAATAAGTTAGTGCTTCTTTAAGCATCACTTCTTTAAAATCATTTGGCATTCTGCTGTTGTAAAACCCTCTTATTTATAAAGGAATTAACTCATATGGAATATAGTCAAAGCAGCTCATATTTTTAGGACATTTTATCCAGTTTTCATAAGAGGCTTCTCGAAGCTTATCGCACAAAAATCTAGCTGAAATCATCAACAACTGATGCAGCTTTTGAAGCTTCGGGAAAAGTTTAGTTGTTTTACTAAATGATGTGTAGCTGCTGCTTCTACAGCAGGCATCAGAGGGATGATGAGAGGGATTTTTTAAGGGTGAAATGTTTCTAGCAAACGGGGCCTTAAATTAGACACTTCACTGATTCTGTTGGATGTGCGATGACAACTCTTCTGTGCATAATTTAGCTGCCGCATAAACCAAACATGCTCCCCACATGTGACAAAGATCCTACTAATCTAGCACTTCAGCCTGTACTTTGGAGGTAGTAAAACAATCTCTCATTTATGCAGACAGAAGAGATACATAGACAGACTGTGTGTGTGTGTGTGTGGGTGTGTGCATGTGTGTGTGTCTGCTGAAGTAGTGCCTACTGTCCAGTGGCAGCTCTGAGCCTAATAACAGAGCTTAGCTGGCATACCAAAGCCAGTGGCACACTGGTGTAGCGGTAACTCAAAGAGAGCCCGGTAATTACCACCGGCCGCTGACACCATGCTGCAAATGCACCAGTCAGCAGTGAGAAGACCAGTGGGGCATTTCGCCTCCCCCTGCTGCCAGAGTGTCCCGGTGATCAGCCCTGGCACATCAGTGGCGAGCAGAATGAAACAGCCTGTTTTCCACCTCTGACTACACGAATATCCGAATTTGTTTTTCCCCACTTTGTTGTTGAACATCAAACATCTTCAGTTTTCCCTTTGCCCCTCGTGTAGACTCACTCTTTTGGACTATAAGCACCAAAAGGGGAGTCATAAAGACTTTCTCTCAGGAGAGGCCCACTAGAAAACATACTGCAGGGCCGGAATGGGAAGTTTATTTTGTTTGGTGCTTGCATATCTGTGGGATGTGGGACTCTGTGCGCAGTGGGCTGCAGGAGCACACCACTTTCTGCACGGAGGAGTTCATCACATCAGCTCCCTCTCCTCAAATCCTCCTCTTCATCTTCTTCTTGTAGTAATTTGAATTCATTACCCCTACATCCTCCTGATTTTTAATTTCTTGCTAATCTAAATATTCCATTGTCTGTTTTTCTGTCTTTATCCATCCATGTTTCCCTAAGACACCCTCCCTCTTCCTCTGTCATCTGCAGGCTAAAATAGTCCCAGCAGCTTTTCTCTGGGCCTTTTGTCCCTGCTCAGGGAGACGTTTGGCACACAGAGGATCGTGTTACAACTTTCATTTCCTGAATGTTTTTTTTCTTTTTCTTTTTTCCTTCTTCTTCTTTTTTTCTCTTTCTGTGTGGAACCAAGAAGGGTATTTCATCCCACTTTCCAGTATGAAGATGAAGAGCGAGGGGGAGCAAGATGGCAGCTCAGATTCAGGCTGCTGTCACTCCAGCTTCAGCAAACAAATAAAGTACAAACTGCATATAGCTGCAGGGTCCTGGTGGAGGGTAGCTGCAGTGTGGTTTGGGCACAGTGGGTGTGTGGATCATGTGTGTGGAGTTGCGGCGACTGGTTACTTGAGCTATTTGTGAGCCCCAGGATAGGTGAGGCGATGCCTCTTGGGAGCGTGAGGTAGATTTCATTATCCCATATCCCATACCACTTCCTCTTGTTGTGTCTGCCACCCGTGCCCCTCCCTAAAAACCTCTTGAACCCGAAGCAGAGATGTGTCTTTGAGACCTGTGGACCAGTCTTGGCTGGGCATAAAAGCAGAAGAACACACAGCAGAGTGATAACAGTCACTAGCAGGATTATTATTGCGAAATAAATCCTATGAAAAAACAGTGATCCCAGTCATTATGCCTCTAGTTATGTCTGGCACCTTCAGAGATGCCATGAAGGCTGATTTATGTTTTGAACCACAGAGACAGATGCTAGTGTCTCTTGATGCCCGAGGGTGTAACATTAACTGAGCTGCTTTTAGGTATATTTGTAACATGTGGTTGTTTGAGTCAGTAAATGTACTTTTTGGTTTGGTTAACAAATCATCAAATAGACAAGAAAGAGCAATGTGTTAGTCTGTCTTCTACTGCTATTCAGCTTTTTCACAATCTTTGTTGCTTTGGCAACAATACTTGCCAACTGTTGGTGGCTTTAATGGCACGGAGAAAGAATTGTCAAGCGATCTCCAGCATCTCTTCCACCTGACGTCTTCCAAATTTGTGTTTTAAAGGTTCAGGAAACGTTTCATTCATATGGTCATTTGGAGAAATAATGTTTCAGCTTAGTATCTGTGATATTTTTCTCAAGATTCCAAATCTCCCCACAGATCCCCCCATATTTGACCTTTTTTCTGGTGCCACTGAAACAGTTTTCATTGCTTTTAGCTCTACACATATACTGATCGCTTATCCAGTGTGTGGCTACATACATAAAGTTACATGGCATAGAGTTTTTAATACTTAACTAACTTGTTTAATACCAGTTAAACAATTATGACTTTATTCTGTTATGGTGTAAAATACTTTAAAAAATACTTTCTGTTAGAACATTATGCTTAATTTTTATACTTACCAGGTCTAGTTAATCCTTAAGCTAGGAGAAACTAAAAATGAATCCCAAAGAAGAGCTCAGGTAGCGGGTGGTTAATTTCCCCATGTCTCTCCTCGCATGCCTTTGTAGGGAATCACTCAGATGAATAAACTGCTGGATTTAGACCCACAGACCAAATTTAATAACTTAATGTTTTGTCACAGGATTTGTTTACAAACTTAGACATGTAGATAAGAAACGTTCTTAAGTCAATTTCACAGACATGCTGGAGTCTCAAAATACACCTCCTTTAGACATCCAAGTTCATTTTTTTTATTTTGAAATTTTTTCTGTTTGAATAAAGCGGTTGTGGTCAAGACTTATACTGCTGCTACTGCTTAGAAACTTCTGCTGTAAAAATGAAGACATGTGTAAATTAACATTTTCATTCGTCTATACATAAAGAAGCCATGGAAGCATCAGTGAACTGATCTTACTAACAAGTGAGCGTCACTGTGGTTTTGTATTATAGTGTGTTTTGACTCATCCTCCACACGCAAAAAGTTCATGTATGGCCTTTTGTGCCTGTTTGAATAGCGCTGGCTGGTGATTAACAGCATGCAGCTCTTTAGGAAAATGATTTTTCAGGTTTAAAAGGTTTAAAACAGAGAAGAGGGCAGATTTATGTAAATTATTGGATAAGGTGGTTTTAATGGACACAGTGTATAAAAAGACAGCAACCTTTACATTTGTAGATTTCAACTGAACTTTCACCATCCAGCAAGAAAGCAATCACACGTTACTTAAGAAGGATATTTGTTTACATCTTCCCCCTACTGAAACGTGCTCTTCCCTCATTTTTATTCTTTCTCTTTCCTTCACAAAACATCCATACCTTCCATCAGCCCTTTTTAAGCTCTGAAAATTACATTAACAAAGCCAGTAAGTGCTCACAGGAGTGGACCAAAAACACTCCAGACTGAAGTCACTTTTCTGATCAAAAGTATGAGGCTAATGCGACTATCACCTTTCTCCCCGAGCTCCAAAAATACAGATATCTGATTCTGAGCAACCAGAGCTGGGTTTTGTCTCAGGAAGGGGAGAAGTTATACGAGCCTCTGCCTTCTGGTCAAATTATAAAAAAATTCAAATCCTTTTTTCATAAATGCACGTCTTGTCTTGTCTTCTCCTTTTTTTTCTCTCCCTTTAACACATTAGAGAATTTCCCCCCTCTGTTCATCGGGTAATGTATATGATGCTGTCCTTCATTTGACACACAACATGCTATTTAACACCCTAATAGTACAGGATCGTCTGCAGATCCTCCTCCTCGCGTCTGAGTCCTGGGTCATGCATCACTCACACGACTGGGAAGAAAGAGATAAATATTTCTTTCAGCTCTGTCACATAGAAGCTTCCTGAGCAGCTTCCTACTCTTGTGTGTGGAAGCTGTCTTTGGCTCGCAGCCCCCTACATCAAGATAATTAACATTTTTTTCTGGCAGGGTAGTGTTCTGGAAATATAGCAGACCCCTTGCTGTCTGCATATAGCATGAGTTTTGCTTTAGTCAGTTTTATTTTCTCAGAAAAACACACACACACACACACACACAGCCTGTATCTGCCTCTGGCTTCGGCCCGGGCAGGAACATTGTCAGATCCATGCATCATTGGTAAGAAAATCTCCCTACCTCCCCCCCACCTTCCACACCACCACCTCCGCCCCTCTGAGGCAGACCTGAAAAGATCCTTTTGTCCCTCATCACCCGCCTAACCCCACCACCCCTCTCTCCCTCCCGTCCCCGCACCTCTCCCCTCCTCTGACACACACCCCTCATACAGCCTATGTGGTTATAGATACCTGGGATGGTCTCACACCCGGCTCTCTCCCGTACCTGCAGGCACCAGACCGTGCAGAGGCGGCTCGGCTTCGGATTTTCTCCTTATACAAGGAGCTCGCTGACTCGGATGCCAGAGAAAACATTAACCCAGCTGAGGCGGGCTCATGTGGGCCACTCTCCGTGTTTATTTGCACACGTCAGGGCCCTTCCTGCTGTTGATTTAGAGCCACTGCCACTTATGCCTATGACAAATGAAATACCCCTTTGATGACTCGGACTCTGTTTGCCATCAGCAGCTGTTGTTACTGGCACTGGGCTGCTCGAGGCTGACGTTACCTCCAGCTTTTGTCATCCAGTCTATAGGCCGGAGCACGCCCTCCACTTGCACTTGTTACACCGGCCGATGAGAGCAAACACCGGGCTGATACAGCACGCTGATTTATGATCGCAGACTTTGTCCGTCCTGATTCGGAAGCGAGGGATTCGAGCGTGATTAAAAGCGCTGTCAGAGTTTCCGTGCCGCATCGATTTTAGTCTCTTGCACATCCTGAAGGTGACTCTGATAGCCTCTCTCTGTCTTGTGGCACAGAGCCTGTGTAATCCTTGCTGTGTCTGTCCTCTGCCGGACATGTTGTCATTAGATTAACAGGTATGAGGAGTCTCTTTGCTGGCTTTGTGATCACCTGTTTGTTAATTTGTGAATATTTAGCCACTCTGTGTGCCAAGAGTGAAGGTCACGTGCTGCGGGCAGAAATATACATGATGCGGAGGACCTCTGCTCTCTGCTGACCTCTGCTGCATGGTAAACACAGGCAATCCTGTGAGAGACTTGGTTGTGTACTGTAATAATAAATGCAGATTTTACGTTATTACTACAGTTGAAACTACTGCCAGAACTTGTTTTCAATAAATCTAATCGTCTCTTTGCTACAGAAGGCTGCAATGCCAAAATAAAAGTCTTTCTTAATCAGATTTTACAAATTAAAACTCTGCATTGTAAACGCTTCTTATATATTTACATAAGGAATCGTTTTCTCTGCATTAAGAAAACAAATCACTACTTGCATTCTCACTGTTCTTGTGAACTACATTTAATGTCTTTTAACACAAAT
This sequence comes from Astatotilapia calliptera, assembly GCF_964374335.1. Taxonomy (NCBI): domain Eukaryota; kingdom Metazoa; phylum Chordata; class Actinopteri; order Cichliformes; family Cichlidae; genus Astatotilapia; species Astatotilapia calliptera. The sequence goes on along the minus strand of NC_137440.1, from coordinate 29,089,990 downwards.
TTCTGTATAAAGACTTAATATTTTCCCGCTCAGTCATAAATATTTAATGTTACAGAGAAAAGCATCAAGCCCAGTTTTTCCCTGCATTATGTCTCCATCACTCTACATTTTAATGACCGAACAGCTCAGGATTAGAAAAAAGAAATTAAATACTCATACAGCATCATGGATCACACAACCAGTGTATATGTTAGTTAATATTAAAAGAATTTCAGGCAGCCAGCAACATTAAAGTACAACTCCACACATTTACCCATTAGTAGTTGAACTCTTGGTACTTTTGTGAGTACTGTTAGATTCTTACACCGCTGCCAACAGATTACTTTCTCCACCACTGACTTTCATATCACATAATTAGTTCAAAATGCAAAAAGAATAATGACAAAAAATCTCCCCCCTAACAACCAGCCTTGCTGCGGGTCTGTAAAGGCCCAGCGGGATAAATCTCTCACACACAGCCACGGCGAGCTGTGATGTCTTAGCAGAAATGAAATGCTGAGAGGAGTCGTACCAGTGAGGCCTCTGGGATGGAGAATACCTCAAGGTTTCCTTCACTGAGAGTGGGAGCTGCAGCCCTGCAGCTCTGCAATCTTCGCAATCAGGCAGTAATGCAAGCGGCGACTGTTTCAGATTATGCTCAGGAAATCCTCGGTGCTCTCTGCTCAAAACAATTTACCCTGACATGAGCCCAGAGAGAGCACAGAGGGGGTGGGGGGCAAGAGAGCTGTCCTCACCAGATTCCTGCTCTCAGACCACCTTATTATTATTATTATTATTATTATTATTATTATTATTATTATTATTATTATTATTATTATTATTATTATTATTATTATTATTACTTCTGTTGACCTCTGTGAGAGTAGGTGTGTCTGTTAATGCTCTGATTGTTTTCAGTGGTTACAGCTGTTTGCTTAATGCTAAAGTCCATGTATTTGGTTTTGTTTTCTTTTGGATGCCATAAGTCACTATAAACTTTAAGCTATTTTTTTTCGCATATGGGATGTTTGCTCATATTTTTTCTGAAAAAAAAAAAGAGGCTGGTAAAGGTTGAACGGTGGCACTTTCTCATGGCCCGGAACCGACAGAGCAAACTCTCAGAGAGAGCAAAGAAAACACGGCAACAAAAAGCCAATGATCCGCAGCAACTGGGCTAAAAAAAATAAATAAATAAAAAAAATTACGCAAAAAAAAAGGAAGAAAAAAACCCTTCCTCCTGTAGCCAAAACATGTATGATGGAGCAGAAGCGATTTTCAAAAGAGTCAAAGCTGGTTCCTGCGTATACACAAGCCTCATGACAGACAGCTGCTGATGTTGACTCATATTAGTGTTGAATTAAATTTCCCGTCATGACTCTCGGTTTATTGTTGAAAAGCTGAGAACCAGTAGAACAGGATTTCATTCGTGCTGGAAGGAAAAAAAGGCGACTTATAATAATTTCCGATTCAAATCCCACCCGTGCAGATTTGGAGATTTGTTTAGTTGTTGTGCAGTTGTCAGAGGACGGGCTCATTCAAGTCCCCCCAAAAAGAAAAAAAGAAAGATAATAGAAATCTGTCCTATTAATGGCGTGCTTCCTTTGGTTTGCTTGGATTTATAAAAGGCAGTACCAGCCCCCCCCCCCCCCCCCTTTTTTTTTTTTGCCCCTCGCTAAATACACAAATAACACAGAGACAAATTAATTAGTTTTGTTTTATTGGAAACTAATTACCATGACTCTAATGAAAACGTTACCTCTTAGTTTCCATAGCAGGAGGTCGCTATATTTTTTTTTGTTTGTTATCTTTAACAAAATATCATAAATTAAGCAAACGGGCAGTCCAGTTAAGTGTTTCGTTAAGAGTTTCAGAAAGGTCCTGTTTGTGTGTTTCCATGTGCAGGAGATCAGAAAAGCTCCTGTCGTGGAGGGGGTATATGGGTTAAGCGCCTTAAGGAATTTAGTTCTAACCAAATTTAACGACAGACAAGTCAGTCTATATTATAAGATAGGCTACTATAGTGTTATTTCATACATGTATTTAATCTGATACACTTATCAGTCTTTTTCTTTTTTTTCCTGTTTTCTTTTGTCGAATCTGATCGTCTGACAGCCTCTTTAAGAGCCCAAATCCACAAGACTGGAGGTTAGAGGTCCCAACAAAGAGTCCTGCAGTTGGTGTGGGTGTCCGTGCATGCCGTGCACCGGCTGTGGGGCCCCCAGTCCGGACATGGGGTAAGCGGAGGCCCCGGGGTGGCTCATGTTGCCCTGAAGCAAAAGCGCTGAGTTCTGGTCGGGGCTCTGAGGTGGAGAAAACTCGTCCTCCGAGCTGGACATGAGAGACTTTCCTCCGTCTAGAGGGGACAGCTGGTTCTGTTTGTTGCCGCCTGCGTTGTTATTTTCGCTGTTCTCCCTGGAAATGACAACAACGGGGAAATTTAGAGAAAAATGCTCTCAGTTAAGTAGATGACATTATATCAGCGAGGCGGGCCTTGAGGAAACGTCTTTATTAGTTTGTAAACGTGGATGGATATTGCGCACAAACCGCAGCGTTTTTGCTAACAACGAAATTTGTCCTTTGTGAGAGAGAAATGATTAAAAAACATTATTATTGTTCGCCTTCTTATTCTTTTCCTGATTTTTAATTTCACCGCATATTATCTACATTTGCTGATCTGTTTAAAGTAAAAGTCGTGTGTTAGACGCATTTATATCCCCATGTAACCTAATTTAACCTCACAGCCTAACATATTTCAAATTTCCATGGTCTCAAAAAAGTGTCAGTATTATTTTATTATGATTTTTTTTTGTAAAGAAATTTTAAAAAAGAAGTCACGTTGATGGATTTCAAATTGTTTTGGATTACAATTCGAGTCGAGACAAGTCAGGCGTTTTTGAAGTGAGTTCAGCGTTTGACAACATCTCGCTGCTGTTTAACACCTTCACTGTTATCAGGACAGATCTGATGTGGAAACGTGAACACGTCCTAAAATACTCAGTGCGTGGACGATTTGAATGAGGTGTTTCGCATGAGAAGGATTTATATTTTTCTCTTTACTTCAGGATTACTTCAGGGCCACGCTGTCAGAGCGCTGTCACTGATTCATTTATATTCTCGCTGCTTGAAGCCACTTACAAAAAGCATTTTTACCAAAGAATTATTTGCTCTTGAAACATGTTTTTTAAAAAAACACTAAACGCTTTCTGCCATGGAGTGAGACAGCAGCGAGGCTGTGACAGTTTCACGTACCTCTCCTTCGCCTCTGCGGCTCTGTCTCTCTGCCGTCTGTTTTTGAACCAGTTGCTGACCTGCGTGGTGGTCAGTCCTGTGGCCTCGGCCAGCTCCCTCTTTTCCCGCGGGGACGGGTATGGGTTGTGCGTGTACCACTCTCTCAGCACCCCCCTGGATTTCTCCTTAAAGCAGTAGCTTGTCTCCTCACCGTCCCATATCGTGCGGGGCAGCGGGAATTTCCTCCGTACCCGGTACTTCCCTACAGCTCCGAGCGGCCGGCCCCGCAGTTTCTCCGCCTCCACGTAGTGCGCCTTGAGCCAGAGCTGCTGCAGCTTCGGATGGTTGTGCGGAGAAAACTGGTGGCTCTCCAGGATCTTATAAAGCTCTCTGAAGTTCCCCCGATGGAAGGCCACCACCGCCTTGGCTTTGAGGACGCTCTCGTTCTTGTGGAGGTGATCACAAGCGGGCAGCGACCACAGGAAGCGGCCGAGCCTCTCCAGGTTTCCACCCTGCTGCAGCACCTCGCAAACGCACGCCACTTGCTCCTGTGTAAACCCGAAGGACGGTAATATAGACATGATGTCCGGGGCTCAGTCCTCTGCGCTGTTATCCAAAAAGAAGCGGTAGCTGTCGTTGACTTTGTTTATATTCGTTTAATTGTGAGTCCTCGCGGTGCAATCCAGCGCAATCCGACCGCGCTGCACGGGCCTAGAAGCTATCCACTCCACTCCAGCCCCTGATGCGCGCAGCAGATTGGGATGTTGATTGTTGGGACAATTTGTTCCTGTTGGAGATATGTCAGGCTTAAAGGGAGCCTCTGCGTTTCGGTGATTGGCTCTCCCTCTGCCCTGCACCCTGTACAGCAGAGCAGGACTGAGTTTGCAGCTCCGTTTCCTCCCCAGAGGCAGTGCGTCAGGGGCTGAAATAGGAGCGCTCCCACCTCCCGCCCCCACAGTCCCTCTCCCGCTTCATCCGAGGGAGCAGAGCAGCACCTAAACACTAATCAATTATTACAGACCTCTTAAAAGTCGCATTAACGTGTTCTGAATGGAGGCTACATCTTCTTTAAACGGTGACTATGGACGGCAGACCTTCCCGCGTGGGACAAAAAAACCAAACCACAGAATGCTCTCCCTCCACACGTTATCAGTAATCATAGTCAGTGGAGGGTGAACCCACAAAAACACAGAGCTTTTGGTTTTTGAAGACAGGTTTATGCTCGATTAAAACAGAGATTGTAGTCTGCTTTTATAAACAAATAGTTTTAGGTAGAAACCCAGAAGATTTTTTTTATTTTTTGCTGAAATTTATGTTGTTTTAACCAATCCCAAGTCTTTGTTTTTCTTTTGCTTTCTGTTTTTTTTCTTCGATTTACCATCACTGTGTGTTGTGGACACCATAATTACATGCAGGCTGGACATTTTTGCTTCACCCTCACCTTTGATAGCCTATTAATTAACAAAAGCCGTTTATTTTATGAGGTGATATAATTTAATAAGTTCCTCAGATAGCTGGGTCCATTATGCGCCATTACGAACTTCTTTTATACGAGGAACCAACACTACCTGCCAAACGTGTTACGGCCCATAGACCACCAGTAGGAAAACAGCCACTTAAGCGTGTGTGTGTGTGTGCGTGTGTGTGAGAGTAAGAGGGAAAGAGAGAGAGGTTGTTAAAATATCATAGTGGACCTTTGCAATTTGCCAAACATCCTCACGAATAATAATAACACATAAACACTTAATACACACTTTATAAAACTGAAATAAAATAAAATCCATCCTGCTGGTGACAAACATTTTGCTGATCCACGTGAGTCTTAATATTAATATTATAGCCCATCCGGACAAATAAAAGATGCCACTCTTTTGCTTCATTCTCCTTTTTATCACTGGGTTTCTGGAGAGACCCCATTCAGTCTGCAGCCTATACATTTATATTTCAAGGATTAGACGGGCACCGCACTGGCTCCAGTGTTTTCTGCGGGGTGAAACTCTAAACCAATCCATTAGTAAATGAGTTCACTGCGACACTGGTCCTCGGTGGTGCAGTTGTTGGTTTGAGCCATATAGATCACATTTCTTTATCTACACCAGAGTCTGAAACTTAAACCCCCCTTTCAATATGTTATATGGGGCGGGATTGAATTATAATATATACAAAATTTAACCAAAAACAATTTCACAGAAAACGTTTTTGTTTTTGAAGACCTTAGATCTCGCTAAGGCATATTTTTGTGATAAAGATTTAATGCTTTGAACTCGTTTTAGTGCTGTCAAACTCAGTAAAATGCACTTCTAAAGACTCTGGAGCAAGGCTGTAAATCACGCTGTAAGATTTTACGGGCAAACGTGTGAAAAACAAAACGTCTCAATATTCGGGAATATGGGCGAATGTCCAGGCTATTAAATAATAAAAACAGAAAATGAATTCAAAACTGCGGGTTAAACATCCACGTGATCGCTTCAGTGCTATGCTGCTATTTGAACTCGCTGAAAGGACAGGCCCTTGAAATGCAGCATCTCATTTTCGAGGTCATAAAGACGAGAATTTAATTTGTGTAGTATATTAAATGGAAACAATGCAGAAAAACAAATAATTTATGAAATTTGAAACGAATTGTTTAGCGTGTGTTCATTAATTTGAAGCACTTTCCTCTTGGATGGACCGCTGTCTCACCAAGCTCAAATTATAGCTACTGGGAAAAAAAAGTATATATTATTGTTTAAAAAAACAGAAAACATTCAAATGTCCACTTTTCTCACACATGCGCAGTTAAAAGCCCAAAACCTCAATTTGATTCAAATGTAACTAATGCTGTGGGATTTATAATGTGGAACAAGAGTAAAAGCGGATACCCTATGCAAAAAACAAACAAAAAAACCCTCTGAGGTAGGTGGACACGGGACTAGGCTGGGGTGTAAGCAGCACTCGGGCTGTGTAAAACCCTCAGTGCTTCAGTAAATGAGCTGTCTGATGAGCGGCTCTCGGGTTTCTCTAATATTTCTACCACATTGCGCCGCGCCTCCTCCTTTAACCCGAGCAGCCCGGGGGGCGAGATTATTTCAAGATGTGGACTCTCCCCCTCTGCCACGGCCAGTGCTGGTCTGCTCATACCCCGACAAGGAGTTAATGCAGTACTCGGATAGGCTATCAGTCGTTAGGCCTATTCGTTCCAGGGAGCAGGGATTCCTCATTCTGTACTTTTTTTCTTTTTGTCCCCACGCTGTCTCATTCGTCCTTTATTAACTTATAAACCCCGACTCCCTTCCTGTGTGCTGCTGAAATCCAGCACCGATTTCACAGAAAAAAATTAAATAAACTTTTTTTCCCCTCTCCCCCCTTCTCTCATTAATCTGGGGTTTATGCGTAAAGGAGGCAATTGATCTGAGCTCTCTGAATTATGCTCTTCCAACTCCTTATTTGGACTAATTAGCCTTTTGACAGCAGCATACACCAGAGCATTTTGTGCAATATTGATTTTAAAAAAATAGGTGAAATGTCGCACTTTTACTCAATTTCAGTGCGCGACAACTCAAAACAGTGAAAACACTTCATAAAAATGTCATCGTCAAAAAGACAAAAGAGAGGGGTGGTGGGGGGTAAGTTTCCTATTGTAGGGTTAATTTTTTCCCCTCAAATATAGAGGAAAATTGAAACGAGCACTGGCTCACTTAACAGATGGTTTTCAGTCTGTCTAAATCCAAAGTGCTATTTCAGCTGTATGGACTGGAACAAAGCCGATGCTGTTTAAATTGAGTGAAAAATGTCAGATTTAGTCTCCATGGTGTTTGAGCATTGTGGGTTTTTTTCCCCTTAAAGGAAAATGTCACTCCAACAACATGTATTTAACATGAATCATTTATTTATTTAAAGGGAAAAAAATCCCAAATCAACAACGCATAGGTGGATTCCGGTTATGAGTGACGCCTGGTATTTCTTAGTTTCATATGGCAGCTCACATATGACTGACTCCACATTGGGCAACAGATTAATAAATATAAGTAAATATAAGTAAACCCTTTCGTTGCCTCGGAGATTTGCCCATTCAAGATGCTCTAAATGTCTCTTCGATTAGGAGTAAAAGAGGTTTATCCGGTTATGTGGATGGCAGTTTAAAAAAAAGGCAGCTCCTTCTCTCAAAACAAAACACAACTGTTGACATGAGTGAGTTAAATGAAATTGGAGCTGCAATTATCAGCTTAACAGAGTTTCCTGTCATGTTGGAAAATTAGACCTGGTACAAGTGTACTGGGGTTAGACCCCCTCCACCACTGCCACCATCACCACTCACCCACCCGCCCCTCCTCATCAAAATCATTACGCATTTCCTCAGAGGACCACCTCCACAAATATGCAATTACGGCCTTGGCTTTTACTGCGCTCTGCTCGGTAAACACGCTCCGGGCATGTGGAGGAGCACATGCCCATGTTTTAGAGAAACTCTTTTCTTGGATGGATAAACAAACGAGGTCGGCAGACCAATCCATAAACAAACAAACAAAACAAAAAATTTAAAAAGGGAACAATTTCAACGTGATGTGCCGGGGAGCCATGTGTGCCTTCTGGCAGGGAGGGGGCGCCATGACAATACTTCGCATCCGAGTCCAAATGTAAAACCCTGAGAGGATGGAGGATGAGCTGGTATTTGGGTATTAGGAGTCGCGCAGTTGTGTGGCAGGTGTGCGGGTGCGCCTTATGGTCTGCATTGGTCACTTCAGTCCTCATGTGCGCGGCTCCTGTTACAAAGTGGTGTTTTTTTCTCTTTGGGAAATACCTTTGACCACTGTGGTGTGCACTTGATGCTGCCTCCCAGCTGCTGCCCCTGAGTGTGTGTGCGTGTGTGTGCGTGTGTGTGTGTGTGTGTGTTTGTGAGAGAGAGAGAGAGAGAGAGAGAATGTGAGTGCATCACACAAACACTCAGACTCACACATGCACACTTAAAGCTGTCCTCATGAGTTATGTTTTCTGTCCTTGTGCTCCAGAACAAAGCAGTGAATCATGCTGTTTGCATCCCCCCACCCCATCTCTTGCCACACTGGGTGATGCAGCAGACATGTGTGCATACCTCACACTCTGCCAAACAACAACTTAGGAGGTAAAAGAAAACTCTACAAGGTCATTATTTCCCCTCCATAGTTCAAACACTGCCACATACTTTCCACAGCCCGGCTGGAGCCAGCAGACTGTTTGTGCCAGGACCGGGGCTCGGCCTGTATGGTGGGTCTGTACAGGGCAGGCTGGTACCCGCTGACCCCTGCCCTCTCATTAGTGGGACGTGGAGCAGCGGAGTACCGTGCTCCCCAGGTCATGTTACATATGGCTTGCAGTCTGCTGCACCGCATTAAATGTCAGCTTTGAAACCATCTGAAAGATCAGAGGTCAGTGTTTTTAATAAGGCCAGAGTTCTGGGGGAGTTCCCTCCTTTTTAACTGCTCGCCTGAGTATGTTTCACGTTGCGTGTTTGAAATTGTGGACAAAATGATCCACTGCACTGTTTGGTTTGGCGTTGGGGATGTCCTGGGGTTTTTTTTCTTTGTTTTTGCCCATAAAAAAGCATTTTATTTATGAAATCTTTAAACATTCTGCTGTAGAAATCCAAACACGCCGTCTTTGTGGCAGCGCTTATTTTCCTTTTCTGCTGAATTCATAGGCACAATACACAAAGGTGGAATTTGGAGTTTTCTGTTCCCCCTCTCCACCCTCCTCTCCCCTCCCCGTGAGATCCACAGACTATGGGATCCTGCTGGAAATGGGATATTGTTCTGGGCTCCAACAAAGCTGTTTTCACCCTCTTCAATATTACAGGAGGAGCTACCTGATACCTAACAATCAGCTAATCCACTGCCCATGGCAACGAGGTCACCTGTGCACAGGTAACTTTATCCAGGTTGCCTGCTTCTCTCTCCCTTTCCCGATAGTCCCTGCCATTTTTCTTCTCCCCCTCTCTGTGACTCAACAGTGAGCACAGACAAACAGCCTCTGTTTATTTAGGTCATCAGCTAGATCATATATAACTCCCGTAGCCAGGATTCCCCGAGCAAGGACGACTCCTATAATCCAGCACAGACACACACTGCAGAAAATAAAAATCCCCTGCTGTTCATTCATTTGTCAAACTTTGTCTCCATCTTATCTCTCCACTGCTGGTTTGGTCAGGTGCCCATTGCGCGAACAAGTATTGGCTTGTGATTCATGAATTCACAGCGAATCCCCTCAAGCCTTGAGAAGAGCCTCGGCTCTTTTCTGGATCAACTCTGTGTCTGTGAGTGACAGCACCTCAGATTCATTCTTCCATATGTTGAAGTTAGGGAGTGGGGGACTTGGCCTTCGCTCAGGGAAAAGACCATTGGATTGGACTGAGCTGTGGGGAGCTGCAGACCCCCCACCCAAAAGGAGCTTTACCTCTGGAAATCTCATTGCTGTTTATTTGAATTACAGAGACTGAGATGAGAAAAGGAGGCCTAATGAACTCCAGGTTGCCAGGCATGTGCAAACGATCACTGCAGGTTTGCAGAGAGCTGCACCAGGCTCGCTGGATTAAAGTGTGCCAGTTCACCCCTCCCCAACCCCGTATCCTCACAATCTGGCTGCACAGGACTCCAAAACACTGAGATGAGATGTTCTTTTTGTCCATCATAAACTTCCATTTATCTCAGACATGCTGTGACGAAAGAGAATTAAATAACGCTATTAGTCATCTTCTAGAAAGAATTAAAAATGCCTGTTTTCCGTTTTTATAAATATAAACTTTTATTGCAGTATGGAGATTTAGAAAAATACATTCACATAATTTCAGATAACAAACATATAATTCAAACTAAGATTAAAAAACAAAAAGCAACAAAGACACAAAAAAGACTATCTTTTGCCCACAACTCGTTTTTGGTTTATGACATTAAAGCACTGAGGATACTTTCACTGAAATGCCCACTCAAATGAGAGGATCATGTCACAGATCCTCAAGAAAAGTGTTACGAGGCCACTAGCATGTAGATCCACTGATAAATATGCATGGTGCGAGTTGGCCATGAGGTTGAAATGTCCCGCTTACGGTCACGTATGAAAGCGAGAACTCCTGCTGTGAAAAGCAAATGGGCTCTGCACTCCTGTGTCTTTCCCTCAGTTGATACCCGACTAATGTCCCGGCGACGGTGACAGTGGGAAATCTCTGAAGCTGCGTGGCAGCGCACGAGCCACAACAGAGCTTCATTTTATGTTAGTCACAAGACAAAGATTAAAAAAGTACAAGGCACAAGTGTCCCAAACACGATGATGCCACGCAAAGAGAAATGACCACAATCTCTCTCTGTTTTTAAAGTGGGATGATTTAAAAAACAAAAACACAATTTGTCCACTTAGTCACGTCCATAACTTCTGTCCCTTTGTTCCTTATACTTTTCGAAAGCATATGTGATGTTTGCACCTGGTTTTTACAGAAAAAATATAATTCGTGATCACTGACATCATGGAGACGGGTCATAATGGAAGATGATACAGCACGGTGTCACCACATCAAGTTGACATACTATTAGCTGCAGCATTAGAAAAAACATGTGACGTCCAGCGTGCGAGCTGACCTTTTTGATCATCGTTCATATGCTGGTCTCACAGGTTGATGATGAGGCTTGAAATAGGAGCCATTGCCGAGAGGGTTGTGCGTTTGTTGAGGTGTGTCACACATGACAAAACCCTCAACACAAAGGCTGTTTGAAACACATCCGTTGTATTGTCACTATGGTAGTGCAAATGCCCAAACAGGCCAATGCCATTGTGTATGTTAAGTAGCAGAAAGGCACATTTTGTCTTAAATGTTGTCCCATTTTTGAACCCTCCCAGCTCATTTGGTATGAGTTAAAGCACAAAAAGCTGCACTTTTTAGTACTGATTTGTGAGGCTTTTGTAGACAATCTAAAGTGCTTACTGAAGGACACTCCCCCACCCCCAAATCAGCAGCTTTGTGTGTTTAGTGACCTATTCTCTTTATAAACGCGTGTGCAGTCCTTCAGTAAAGCTGTTGCTGTTTAACTGACCATTATCATAGAGGCTCACTTGCTGTTCCCCCTACAGCATGACCTTTTTGGTTTGACCCAGATGACGCATTTAGTTTGGAGGAACATCCTTGTCACATGACTCGAGGCTTTCCAGCACCTGCTTCTGCAGATCAAATCCACTCAACAGGAAGTAGCAGGTGCAGTCTATAAAAATGCACATTTAGACACGGCTTAAACGCTTACAGCAACGTCTTCTGTTAGCACATCACCATCGTAATGTTTCGTCTTAGGAAGCTGGGCTTTTAAAACATGTCACAGGCTTTTTTTATTATTATTATTTCGTGATAAACTGATAAAGCCCACCTACTAGGCTCCTCTCTGACTTGAGTGCATTGTAAAAGTCAAATGAATGCAAATAATTTAACATTGAAAAGGAAATGAATGTTTTTAAAAAAAACAAAAAAACAAAAAAACAACCCACACACACGCACACAAAAAGGAGTAAAAAGATTCATCATATCACTGCTTGGGCGGACTTGAGTGCTTCTGCAAAAGGGAGAGGTTTGAGGTTAAAGGTCAGCCATGTCCTCATCCATCTGCACTGTCTGTAGTTTGGCCAGCTCCTTTCCCTCCGTAGCCTCCATCTCCCCACACATTGCCCGCACCATTTCGTTCATGCTTCCTGAACCCGAGCCATCCACCTTGCTCTCTGAAAGGTTCATGTAGTTGTTGTTCATGCCGGGGCCCATCAGGTGTGAGGACGGTGCCCCTCGGACCTCGTGGCCCCCAAGGTACTCTGTGGGCTGGAGGTGGTGGTTGCTCGGTTCTGTTTGAGCCATCAGGGGTGTACTGACAGTGAGGGTGGTGTAGACCTCTGAGTCCGGGCTGGATGAGCTGACAGCAGTGACCTCGGCGGTTGAGGCGGGACCTCGGCTGGAGGAAATCTCTTCTGAACCGGAGTAGTTGATTTGACCACTGGGGTCCAAGTGGAGCCCGTGATGGTATGAGGAATAAACACCTCCCTCCAGAGGCTCCTTCTTGATGGATGGCTGGCCGCTATTGCTCATGCTGTAGAGAACCGTACTGTGGTGCAAAGATGCCATGGTCAGTTTGTCCTGCTGCTCGAATGAGTCGCCACTGGAGGAACTCACTGCTACATTATTCAGAGCCATGGTACCTGTGGTGATACAACAATAGATCAATACATATATCTTTCTCCAGTTTGGCTGCAGTAGATCCCCTTCCCGCTGCCTGATCCCCTCTTCGGTTCTTGCAGTATTATGCGTTCCATTTACAGCAGGCCTTGGCCGCAAAATTGCTGTTGTGTGTCTTACACACTTTGAGGACGTTAAGATCGACCCTGCAGTTGCACCAGAGAACAAATGAATAACGCTGCCAGAACTCAAGAGAAAGCTGCAATTTTCTGTTTTTTTTCTTCTTCTTCTAATTATTCATCCTGGTTTACATTCTCTGTTTCATGTCAAAGTAAGTGCTGTAATGGCTTATTCCCTGTTAGTGCATTTCATGGCCTCTGATTGTCTGCAACATATTTCCCCTCCCCTGCTCTGGAGATCAAGAGCGTAATGATGATGAGTGATGGTGACTTCAGAACTTGTTTTTATCCATCTCTGGGGTTTTAAAAGGACCACCACTTCTATATATACGTGTGTGTGTGTGTGTGTGTGTGTGTGTGTGTGTGTGTGTGTGTGTGTGTGTGTGTGTGTGTGTCCCTTCTATATTTCTTCTGGTCTGTGTTATGTGCACCATCAGCCCCTAGGGCTATGGCCCAAACACAGACAAGCCAATAAAGCAGGTCAGATATATTGGGTGGGTGTAGTAGAGACCTGTTGACAAACCACTGGGGACATTTAAGGAGGGGAAAGAGCAACAATCACGTATTATAATGCAAGGTGGTATAAGGCTGTGATTTCTGTGCTATAGATTTAATTCAGATCTTCATTCTGATACAACATTGGATTCTGTTTTTGTACTTTTGTTGACTTTAAAAGTATATAAAGACAGTTTGATTCATATATAACTGTCTGTTATTAAAATCAACAGCAGATGGCTCTAATTTTTATCTAAAAATCTTTTATCTCCCTTATGAGACATTGTTGCTTCCTTAGTGAGAATAGTTAAAGTACAATTATTCTTAGCATAGTTATATTTGTATCCATGTCCATTCTGACTCAGTCTCTTCCATGAACATTTCAGCTACACATGACCACGTAACCTCTAAAGGTAAAAAAGAAGATCAAAGTATTAAAATTGAATCATCTTAGACAGCAAATCACTTCATGAACCCACCTTGTTGTGTAATTGTTGAAGAAGAGGAGGCAGAAGAAAGCTGCAGGGGAGGAAGACCTACGTCGCTGTTGAGTAATGAGCTGCCATCGCTGTCAGAGACTCCACTTGGTACCTGGACCAGGCTGTAGCCACCCAGCTGCAGAGCGCCTGATGGGGAGCTGAATGTCAGAACAGAGGAGCCGCCATTCTGGGCAGCCATGGTGTGAACCCCTTCCAGCTTCACCTCTGACCCATTCACACAGCCAGCGTAAGATGCATATGGCAGGGTGGACTCCTCAGCATTCCCTAGTCCTTTGTCCTGTCCTGTCTGCATCTGCATGTCCACTCCAGAGCCCCCCAGCAGCACCCCTCCAGAGGGTCTCAGAGGATTAAATGCCAGGGGCTGGATGCCCAAATTGAGCCCGTTGAAGAGGATGTTTCCAGGTGAGTGGAGGTAAGATGATCCACCATTGTGAAATACAGTAGAGGGCGTGTTACTGGTCACTAGACTTCCATTGTAGAGACCGCCACTGCTGGATCCAGGAGGCATCTTGATGTCCCCGATCTGTTGGATGACCACCCCACTGTCCAGAGGTCCCGTCTGAATAGGAAGGTTCCCGTGGGTTATCACCCCATCTGAAGAATTGGAGAGAGGACGAGGAGACAGCTCCTCCTGGCCTTTACTGGACTCATCCTCTGTGCTGTGGTTTCCATCTGATTCACTGTAGAAAAACAAAAGAGGAGGGAGAAAGATGGCAAATGGTGTGTAACAAAACAGAGGAAAATAAAAAGGGAAAATTTGTGTACCATTTGTATATGTTTCTGGGAAGGAAGAACACTATAAACACCGACACAATTAGACCATAAACTCGTATAATGGAATTCATTTCATTTCCACCCACATTTTGCTTTTAAGCCAGAGCACACAGACTCACATTTATTGCTGGGTTATTACAAAGCTTTGAAGGCAGGCTGTGTCTGTGTAGCCCTCTTACCTCATGGAGAGCTGCATGGACAACAACCAGGCAGCGTCAACAACCGTGCAACCATTTGGCGCAATAAATTCTGGAGTGACAAAATGCCAGCTCTGACAGGACAAATGGCTTCAAGTATTTATTTATTTGTTTTGCCTCTGATTTGGGACGTTCCAATGAAAATTCTTATTTTTAATTTTCCAAGAATAACAAAGTGAAAGAATAGGAGCAGCTATATTAGCAGCCTCATTTTGTTTACTAGCCCCCTTTTAAAAGACTGATTAAAACAGCTGCACCACTTCACACCCCCACTCCCCCCTAAGGGACACACACACACAAACACACACGCATCTAAACCCACCACTTCCAGGAAAATATAAAAGGGTGTCACAAGTTTAAAAAAAAAAAAAAACAGGGGAAAAAAGAGAACGAAATCAAAGGTTTATAAAGATTTAAAAACTTTGAAATTATTATTTTTTTACTGGCGATTTTAAGACAGCTTACAATGGTGTGTATATGCCTCTGTGTGTGCGCGCGTTCGTGCGCGTGTGTGGTTAGAGAGACAGAGGGGTCACCTCCACCAGGTGTGCGTCATCTTTGTTCACTCAGAGGGAAACATGAAAGAATAGCGTGCACATGTCAGTCTGTTTGTCTGCGGGATTATGAAATGAAGCGCAGGAGTTGATGGAAGCTCTGAGATCCTTTCTTGATCCAAAAGGAAGAAGGGGAGGGCAAAAAAAAGAAGTCATGATCATGAAAATGATTTATGTGCTACTGAGTACACGCGCACCACCAAGTGTGTGCGTGCGCGCGCTCAAACACACGCACACACACCACGAATAGATAAGAAGATTTTAACCTTTCAAGTCATCTTTTGAACCGTCTCATTAAAGTTGCCCACTCCCCGCGTCTGATAGTTTAATCGCTGAAGTGTGTATTTTGTTGCTTATGGTTTCCATGCCTCTTAGCACCAACGCACTTGAAACTTGATCTGAATGGCAACAGCTTCATATTTCAAAACATTAAAAGCGTGCTCCTAACCCCTTTTACAAATAAATTTTTGTGTTTCTGAACTATGAATAGTTATTGATTTAAATTGTTCGTTCTTATTTGTGAGGCCGGCAAGACGATTATGAAATACACTCGGTATTGTCAGTAGTCGAACTTGGTCCAACTGCATAATATAGCCGCTTTTCCATTAAAAAAACAACAACTTTTAAATACTTGGTAAAGTTAATCGGCGTTCATTTTAATTAAAGGGCCTTTTACGCACATAATCTTCAGAAGTAAAATTTATTGCCGTTTGATGAGCGATCTGTGACGGGAAAAGGTCTGTGGCGTGCTCCTTTTGTTGCCTCACCTTTTTGATTGTGCTTCCGACGGGTTTCTGTCTCTCTGTCTCCTGTTTTTGAACCAGTTGCTGACCTGGGTCAAGGAGAGTCCGGTTATCTTGGCGAGATTTCTTTTCTCCGCTGGAGACGGGTACCTATTTTGATTATACAGATCCTTCAGTGCGTTCCGCGACCTCTCCTTGAAACAATAAACAGTCTCCTCGCCGTCCCAGATAGTCCTGGGGAGAGGATACTTTCTCCGGATTCGGTACTTGTCCACTGCGCCCAGGGGTCTACCCCGCGCCTTCTCCGCCTCGGTGTACCGCGCTTTGTACCACAGATCTTGCAGAAAGGTGTGGTTGGACGGACTAAAACTGTGGTTCTCCAAAATACTGTACAGCTCCTGATACCGAGCCTGATGGAAAGCTACGAGGGCTTGAGCTTTCAGGATGCTTTCGTTGCCCCGTAGCAGGTCACTCTGTGGCAGGGACCACAGGAACCTGGCCAGCCGGTCCACATTGCCTCCCTGCTGCAGTGCCTCGCAGACACACGCCACTTGCTCCGGGGAGAAAGCAAGAGAGGAAGCGGCATTCACCAACAGCTCAGTGCGCACCGCGTCAGTGCTGGGAGTCGTGCGCTCCATGGGCAACTCCGCCGCGTCCAGCGCCACAAGCTTGATGCACTCCCGCGTATCCACCTCCTTCACATTTTCCCTCTTGATGTCATTTGCTGTTGTGACTTCTCCGGCAGAAGAAGAAGACATTTTTTTTTTTTTTTGGTTCAAGCCTTCCCTGGTAAAGTCACTCCTCCCCGCTCGATCAGGTTACCTTCTCGCCATGCGAATGCGATCGGATATCTGACAGCAGCTGTAAGTAGATATCTCTCTCCCCTTTTCCTTCCAACGTGACTTTTACTCTGCGGGGACTGGAGCTGGAGGGAGACACGGTGGGGTCTATCTACAGGAGCGCCTCGCTATTGGCCGTCGAGGGCCCGTAAGGGAGGAGCGAGCATGGATTCAGACGCGAATGTTTGGTTTCCAGCTGTCAGTCATATAACTTCCAGTAGATTAACGTAGCTCACCTGTGCAAGGTGAGTGCTTTTGTGATCGTGGGAACGGGATATCTTTGTTGTCTGTATTGTCAGGAGATCATTTGTCTGTAGGTATGCACATAAAAGAATGTTTTATTTCCATCTCGATGTATGGAAATCCAAACGGAAGTAATGCTGGGAATACTGTCACTCACTTTATTTAGCCAGTTTACATTTATTTTGACAATTTTAAAGTAACAAATGTTAACAAAAAATAGATATCAGATTTACTCACACTTTAAATTTGTTTTTATTGTTATTTCAGGAATGAAGGTAATAAAGTTTCAGCACAGATCCTGCTTTAAGTGGCTATTGCGAGGTTGTAGCCTACCCCTCCCACCAAAGACTGGATCAGAATACTATACGCGACCAAAGTAATGTCAGAAAAAAACAGCACACCCCTATGAAAATGTAGCCCGTCCCTTCAAAGATATCATATGAGGACTAGACCTCAAATTTCTCTCAAGAGTAGCTCATTCCCAAATCAGGTGATCTGTCTAGCATCACGTAACAGGTGTCCAACACCACATCATTACTGATATTTGAACTTTAAATTATGTTTTCATTGAATCTTTTATAGTAAAAGAGTCTCAGATCGTCTTAACAATTACTAGCATCCACATATAGTCAATAAACTATTATAGCTCAAGCACTGGGAGGAATGAAAACTAAAAATATTTAAATATCAAACTAATTCCTACGAAGTTCACGTTTTCTCGCAATGATTTCATAAAACTAACTTAATGTAACTTACGAGTTGTTTTCCCAAATTCACAATCATCCAGAAACGATATGATGTCAGAAACCCAGGGAAACAATGTCTGGGTTGATTTTTGTTTTTAATTATGTTTCTGCTCAGACTTACAAGATCATATGCAAGTTTTTTTTGTTTTGTTATATTTACTCGATTACTACCATTACTACTACTATTACTACTAGCTAAAGTTATTTATTTACTTAATTTATTTTACCTCGCTTCCACTGGGACTCCCTAGCAACCCTTGCATGTATGTGCGCCAGCAGCTATTTGCACCTCACCTCTAAAAGCAATCATTAAATAGGAACACTTCTTATTAATGCCGTTTCCTGTCGGACCTCATTTTGTGTAACGCAGTGGTTCGCAGCTTGGAATCTGACAGGAGAGCTGCAGGTTATTGACGTGTTTTGTTTTGTTTCTGAAGTGCTTTTTATTATTGCCATTATTTTTTTAGTGTGGTGCAGACAGAAATGGACGAACAGGGCTGTCCGAGATGTAAAACAACCAAATACAGAAACCCGTCGCTGAAGCTGATGGTGAACATCTGCGGCCACACGCTGTGAGTATTCACACCTGACAGCTACAAGGAAAGAGCACAAATCCTCCACAACATCGCGGCGTTTCTGCTCCAGGCTGCTCGAAACGACACGCAAACACAAAGCACCCCCCAAAAGCAGCTATAATATAGCGTTTAAAACTGTTTCCGCACATACATCTCTAGTCTTAATTGGGGGACTTGGACGTAAACAAAACTGATAAGCCTCGAATGCTGACGGTTTGTTGGGCTAGCTCATATTTATAGTCTTGGTGTTAAATAGCTGTGTCATTGTAGACAGAAAGTGTGCTTTAGAGGTGGGTTATGTTTCCTGATAGAGCTACACAATTGCAAAGCTAGGCTAATACTGCTGGTAAACACAGTATAGCGGCCATTGTTTACATATGACCTACACTGGCTGTAAGCAGCTCAGCTTAGAGACCTCTGTAGAAAAGCAGACCCTGCAGTTGTGTCTTTGTGTGTGTGTGTGTGTGTGTGTAAAGTACAGCAAGTTTAGGATGGCAGGGGGAAAAGTGACTAATGATGAGGAGCATAAACACCCTGTGCTGAGTTTTGAACCACATAATGAATATGAATTATTCAGAGGTTTTTGAAAAGGGCCAGCTCAAAGGTGCAAATCAAATTCGAGTTTGACTGCGCAAGTTTTTCCATGTTAATCTGCCAACCTAACTAAAAGCTACATTTTTATTTGAATGGCTGCACCTCTGCCACAGGTCTGGCTTAATTTGGAATTTGTCATTTTTGCATTAAACGGAAAATATAATGCAAAACCTAAAGTAATGTATTTTATTATTATAAGAGGCAATGATGAGATGGTTTGGAGGGAGGATATGTTGGTTAAAGGATATTGAAGATGGAGCTACCTTGCTGGAGGAAAAGAGAGAAGCCACAGTGATGGAGGAAATGCAGAGGGTTGGTTTGACAGAGGATGAAAGGGACAGAATAGAGTGAGATGGAGGTAGATGATTCACTGTGGCTACCCCTAAAGGGATCATATGAAAGAAGTAGAAGATTATGATTATTATTTGCATAACATACAGAAATGGATGAAAAGTTAGCATGTTTCCATTTGTTCGTATTCTGCTACTTCTGTGCAGCAGCATCATGTAGATACTTTTTCGAACTTCACTGTGCATTTTTCAGCATTTAACCTTGTCCGCCCTTTAAAAACATGGACGTTTAAATGAAGGGGACATGTTCTCCATGAGCATTATGCAGCGACGGTGGTAGCTTGATGAGCACATCTTTTTCGACCCTGTCTGTTTATTGACCGTGCCATCAGGAAGTGGTCGTGCTTTGTCATCAGGTCAGCGGGCTCATAACTCACTGCCTCTGTCTGGATGCAGGACTACACACAGAAAATTAAAATGATTCTGCAATGAAGCAATTTGGAAAGATGTCCTAGCCCGGGTCACCTTGGATCTGTTCCTCAGAGCCGGTGCGACAGTGAATTTATGCATCACTTGGAAACTGCTGCACTCCCTAACCATATTAGTATTTTCATCACTGATGCTTTTTGGCTTTTCTTTTCTTCCCCCCCCCCCCCCCCCCCCTTTTTTTTTTTTTTTTTGAAGCAAGTCTTACAGTAATGCTACAAGATCTGTAACTCTGTTTCAGAGTTATCCATTTTCTCATTTTTAATCAACAACGCTCTTCAGAAAAACTATATAAGAAAAAGAAAATCTAAGAGGTTAATGCACATGGTTAGTTTTTAGATGGTTATATAGTTTTTGACTCTGTGCACCAACATACATCTTTAATCCAAGGGGCTTAACAAAAGCAAACAAACAAAAGCCTTTGGATAAATGAAACTAAGATGAATGAATATATACCAGAATTATTTAAAGAGAAAAGTATGGAGAAAGAGTGAAACAGCTCCTGATCTAAAGCATATCACATCATCTGTCAAGCATGGTGGAGGCAGTGTTATGGGATGAACACGTATGTCTGCCAGTGGAACCTGGTCACTAGTGTTTGACAACGTGACTGCTGATAGAAGCAGCACAATGAATAATGAAGCATACAGAGCTAAACTCTCTGCTCTCATTCAGCCAAATGCTGTAATACTGATCAAAGAGCTCTTCAAAGTACAACTGGATAATGACCCAAAGCTTATTGCAAAGCCAACCCAAGAGTTTCTCAAGCCATAGAAACTGGATATACTTCAATGGCCAAGTCAGTCACCTGATCTCAAACCAGTAGAGCATGCTTTTCAGTTACTGAAGACAAAACCGAAGGTAGAGACCCACAATTGTCGACCTGTCCTGCGTGTACCCTGCCTTTCACCCTATGGTAGCTGGGATGGGCTCCAGCCTCCCCGAAGCCTTGATAAGGATAAGCAGAAGAGAACAATTTGATTCCCAGCATCTCCAGTCTGCATGTCCTTGGTATGAGAGAGAGAGTGTATGTGATAGGTAAAATGCTTTAAAGATGTAAAATCTAGTGCCGTGTGTGTGTGGTAGCATAAAGCACTTTAAATGTTCATGAAGTATAGGAGGGATATAAACACCGGCCTGTTTACCAGGAGAAAGTAGCACTAGTGAGAGCACAAAGCAGTTCAGTTATTCAGAGCGATAATGCTAATACAACACAACCAATTCTTCGCAAAACAAGTCATTTGAAGATATCACCCAGGCCTCTGTGAAGCCATTTTCTTCAGTGACTGTCCATTAAAGGATTAATTGACTTACTGAGATACATATACTAGATGAATCATAAACAGCTGAGAATACTTGGACTCCATTTAGATAAATGTAAGAATGTCTCTTCTTTGAGTGGCCCGTCCAGTCTGCGCTGACTAGCCTTCAGCAGTTGCATTATTAGCTTCTCCATGCATCTAAATTTAAACTCCACCGCAGCACATTTTGTATCCTTGTCACCAGGGGCATTTGATGTGGGTTATTTATTACCTTTGCACAATGACACTGGGTCTGTGTCCTTTGGCATTTGACACTGGGCACAGGCAGGCAAAAACAGTTGTAGCTGAGGCACACAGTGCTGTTTAGAAAGTGGACACAGTGATGCTAACATTACAATTATAATCGTATGCTGCAGGATAATCTACAGCAGCAATGCAAGAAGTCGTTTTGGGGATCGTTCAGATTTTTATTTTTTTTTAAAAAGCGTCCAGTGTGAAGTTCAGACATGTTCTTGGCTTTTCTTTAAAGTACTATAAATGTGCGGTTGGGGCAAGCTTTTAGTTTAAGCAGTCATAGTGTTGGTCTTTGGCATTTTCTGATTGTGATGCTGCAGGTTTTGCAGATTGTTTAGATTTCACACAATGCCATTACACAAATCCATCTCTACTTGGTCTTGAATCGACCCTTGGTCTAAGATGGAAACAAAAATATAGAGATCACTGTAACAAGCAAACAAGCTCGGTCTCATGCTGTCTCCTGCTTTTCTGTTTTTGCACTTTAATTCAAAAGTGACACAGCAAAGACGCAGGCAATGTCACTGAGAGATGGTGGGGGTAGTGGTGGTAGAGGAGTCTCTTTGCTGAGCCAGGGCCCTGTTTACCTTCCCCTTACCACCCCCTTTCCCTGACCTGCTGACAGCTGCAGATGGGAGAGATAGGAGCCTGGAGCTCCGAGCAGGACAGGTGAGAGAGGGAGGAGTCAGGAGTGCTCAGTCAGCGACAACAGCCTTGAGACTCAGAGATGGCAAGTAGCTAAAGATCTGTCCATTTAAATGTTTGCAATTGAGCGTAGAATTGGCTAAAAAAAAAAAAAAAAATCTTGATCCTCCTTTGATCGCAAAATGAAAGAAGCTCACAATCTCAAAGCTGGCAAATTGATTCTAAGAGTCTCCTCCCTCCCTTTTAGACGGTCATCTCTTTGCTCTAGAGTTACACAGGATTTCCCCTTTGGAGAGTTCTGTTGTGTGGTCCATTTATGGGGCGGGGGGCTAAGCTACACCCCACTCCTTGCCCCATTTTGATGAATGGGCTCTTTGTGGGCCTGTGGAAACAAGCTGAATCCTTCAATCTACCTCCATATGGCCAGGCCTATAGATCTCCTGTAGCCTGAGGCCACAGCGAACATCTGCCTCTTCCAGGCTGCACTTCAGACTCCGAAGCACCAACTGGATGGCGCAGATGTTTGTCTGCCGTTCAGCTTTCATTTTTACATTGCTGCTTCTTGTAAGCCAAGCTGAACTGCTTGTAAGACAGTCCTCCGTGGTGCTTCGTCAGTTTGTTGTATAGCTGCTTTGAAAGCTTTGGTGTCACAACTCTGCAGGTTGGGCTTGTTTGACCCTTATGTGTGACGCTAGGTATAAACAGCCAAACTCCACGGCTCTGCAGTTTCTCCTTTAACTGCTTTTTTTTCTGCTTTAAATCCTGCTGATGAAGTGAAATGTCTTGCAGGATGGCTCAGTCATGATTGTTCTAATAAGCTCCATCCCTGGAGAACTTTTGACTCGACACCAGTGCCTCATGCCCAGTGTTTGACTTTTGGGAAGAAATGACTCAACCATACCATCAGTGACGTGTGGTGAAAAGTCAGGTTTTTTTCCCCCCCCTTTAGCTTTGTTATACTTTATTATGAAAACTGTAAATGCTTAAAAGCAGATAGTGCTATTTGGAAACCAGATGTCTTTTTTGAGGTGGTCACAAGCAGGAAGGTGGATTCCTGTTGAAATAAAGCTCCACAGAGACCTAATTAAAAGAGTGTACTGTGCAAACGTTTATCCAGGCTCTCCACCCCATCAGGGGAGATAAAGGAACATTCCCATTGTCTTCGGTGTCCACTACTCACTTGAGTGTGACTGATGGGTAAACGCCTACCTGCATAAAGGTGTGATTGATGGCTAAGCACAGAATTGTGCCCTCAGGTAGGTCTGCTGATTGGTTACCATGGCGTTTCCAGTGAGGGTGCACAAAGTTCCTGTTTTGGCCTGTGTTTCTTTTTTTCTTTTTTTTAAAACCTGAAATAGTTTCTTCCTTTTGTGTAAAGGCACGCTCTTTACCGAGGAGAGCTCTGATTCATTGTTGCTTATATGGGGAACTAAAGGCCACCTGAAAAACTCATCATGACTTTGCTGTACTGCTACATATTTTTGCCTTGGAAAGACGTAGCCGTTTAACAGATTTATAGCAAATACTTTGATCAGTAACAGCCTAGATTTCCACAGTGTTTAAGATTGTGGTTTATTCCATTGCAGCCTCCTTTCATTTAGGCACCATGTCAGGAATAATAAGAAAGTGGGGGAAGGTTGGAATGACTTTTGGATCCGTTTTTAAAAAGGTATAAAATATTTCAGATTTATTAAAAGCTTTAGTTTAAATGACAGTTCAGCTTAAGTAAGATACTGCTGTTGTTCATCTCTATGCATTTCCCAAATTACATAAGACTCGGTCCTTTCCTGTAATGATAGACTATGCCATGAGTTACCAAGCTGGATTTTATCATATTATGCAACGTGGCTAAATGACTGAGGCCTGTTGAAATAACAATAAAGTAAATGTTTTTCCAGTGCAGACAGACGCTCCGCTGATGGGGTGTCGGGCTAATTTCCTCCTCTCTGAGAGCGGGAGGCAGTCTAATCGACATTCCAATCATAATCCCAGCCATCTTTGAGCACTCAGAGGAAATATTCATGTTCCCCATTATCACCCATTGTGTCTGATGGTTTACAGAGATTTAAAAAAAACCACACAAACACAAATCTGCTTTATTCTGAGGGAAATTGCCACATACGCTCACACAAGCGTGCTTACTACTGACTCTCAGAGGTGCCCAAGGAGGGTCACCTCTGGGGAAAAAATGCAGTTCAGCTTGCTGTTTAATGCCTGTTTTTGTTGCAGATGCGAGAACTGCGTTGAGATGCTGTTCGTTCGCGGCTCGAGCAACTGCGTGCAGTGCGACACGCCTTTGAGGAAGAGCAACTTCCGCGTGCAGCTCTTCGAGGACCCGACAGTAGATAAGGAGGTGGAGATTCGTAAGAAAGTGCTGAAGATGTGAGTGAGGGGGACTGTGAGGGTGAGGGGTGTGGTTCTTGGTGTTTATATGTCATCCCATGCCTCCTCCCACTTCTTAAGCTACCTTTTGTCTTTCTCATTACACTGTTTGTTTTGTAGACAATGCATCTCCCCGGGGGTGCTCAAACGGGAAGGCTCTTTCTCTGCCAGATTTTTACTTCTCAGCCCCTCCCTGCCTCCTCTCTCTTCCCTGTTATCTGTTCTTTAATAGCCCCTAATTGACATCTAATGTGCGCCTATTAGCCAGGATACAGACATGGTATTATAAAATGGTTGATTTAATGGAAGCTATTAATGTCGGTGCATATTTGCTCTCACCAGGTTTTACTTTTTTGCATCACCACTTCTCTTGTTTCTCTGCAGTTACAACAAGAGAGATTTTGACTTCCCCAGCCTGAGAGAATATAACGATTATCTGGAGCAAGTGGAGGACATAGGTAGGAGCTTGGAGCTTCATGCTGAGACTAGTTTAATGATTTCTCCTCTGGCTGCACAAGAGGATGTTTTACAGGCATTAGTGTCAGCCGGGGCCACAGATTAGGAAACAGAACTTGCAATGTTCACACGTCTTCACTGGCAGGTCAGTGTAAACTTGTAGCTTGGATGTATTAGAAGAGCTGCAAAACAGTGTAAAAATCCATCTAAAACAGACAAATAAAACTGATGGAGTATTTCTTAAAATAAATAAATAGATATACCATTTGGGCCAGTGATGCTGTTTCCATCAGTCCAGTCACCTTGTGAGGTTTTTTTTCTCAACTTTTATTTTCACATTAGAAAACTGCAGGTTTAAACAGTTTAAATGCTTCTCCCATCCACCGCTGGTTTATTTTACACAGCGAGGGTGGAGCTAAATTGAGCAGAAGCTAAAATGAAAGCTGTCTGTATGCAGATAAACTTCTATATAATTAAATTTGGCAGATTTCTTGTAAATTGTCTCTTTCTAGCAGCAACACCTACAGCATGTATATAAGTGGGTCTTTATTATGTTAATTTGTATTATGAAATATATATGTGTTAATAAATTGTATATATTGTTATAGATTAATCTGGCAACATAAAATAATCAAATTTGCTTGTTTTTTGTGCGATCTGCTGGTTCGACGGCCCAATGAGGGGGGAAAAATGTCATGATGAATAATTTCTCCTCAGCTCGTCTTTACATCGTCCCTGGGCTTAAGATATCACATGCATGTTGATTTCAACATTTCAGTTGAATAAATTTGTCGTTATTTCGAGTACAGTTTTAAATGATTTGGAGGATTTAGATAGTGGGTTTAATTAACCGTATTGTGGACTTGGAGACAGTGGTTCTGTCCACAGTGTGAGTTGTGATGGATTGATATGTTCAACAGTGGCTGTTCTTTTGCACACAGTGTATAACCTGACAAACAACGTTGACGTGGAGAACACCAAGCTGAGGATGGAGCAGTACCAGAGAGAGAACAGAGATGTCATCCAGAGAAATAAGGCCAAGCTTGTAAGTACTTTTGAAGGTTTTCCCCCCTTATAAAAGGATAATACCTAATAATGACACTTGTATTTAAGATAAACACTGGCCTTTTTTATTTTAAAGCCAGCTGCTCTGTTTGTCTAAGAGGGCAAAGTGTAGAATCAAGTGCAACAGGGCGGTGCTACAGCTTGTGTAGAATCTGCCGCGTGGTCAATAAAGCGACAGGTTCTTCCAACTTGCCGACTCTCTCTCCTCCTCAGACACGGGAGCAGGAAGAGCTGGAGGAGCTTCTGTTGCAGGAACAGCAGAGCAATGAGCAGCGGCGACTGGAGGTGCTGCAGGAGGAGCAGAGGCAACTACAGGCCAAGAGGAAGAACAAACAGGCTCTGCTGGACGAACTGGTGAGATGCACATGTTGCATGGCCGTGTGCATGTGTAATGACAAATCTAGTGATGCAATTAGCGAGTCACATTATGACAGATGTTCCATGTCGGATGTGCATGCGCTCGGCTCTAGGGTTCGTGGATGTGAGATCATTAAGAGCTTATTACCAGTCATTGTGCTGCAGGTTGCATTGTTCTCATTCTGTGATTCCAAAGCCTATCGGCTCCATTGTGTTGAGCTGCAGGCTTTGAAAGTTATTGTTCCGGCAGAGCGGGCTGCTGAAGGACCATCACAGATAGCTGGCTAAGCTGTGTGTTTGTTTGTTTAAGGCACAGGGCCTGTTGACTGTAGGCAGATGAGATCAGCTCTCACCCCCCCCCAGGGGAGCTCTCCTGAGCTCTGACATCTGTACGGCCCTGTGGCCACTAGGCTTGCTATTCTTATGTGGGAACACTCACATACATTACATCAACAAATACATTTAGACTGCATGTTGCCGTTTCCCGGAGTGGCTAACTAATCAATAAAACACATCAGTAGGAAGTTGAAACACACTAGATTATTGTTCTTCTCTAATACAACATGTACTCTACGCTGGATTCACATTTGTTGTCTGCCATTTTATTTCACTCATTTGAGTAAAATGTGTCAGTTCTTATGGTCAGAAGAGGACCCATAGTATGGAAACTGATTTAACTGTTACTGACAATATTGATAAATAGCGCCAAAAGCTCTAGACCAGGGGTGCCCAATCCCGGTCCTCGAGAGCTACCGTCCTGCAGCTTTTAGATGCATCCTTGTTCCCACACACCTGAATCAAATGAATGGCTTGTTATCAGGCCTTTGCCAAACATGATGGCATGCTGAAGAGGTAATCAAACCATTTGATTCAGCTGTGTTGGAGTAGGGATGCATCTAAAAGCTGCAGGATAGTAGCTCTTGAGGACTGGGATTGGGCAGCCCTGTTCTAGACTGTCCCACCTTTATAGTTCACCCCATCAAAAATGTCCTACCTCTACAGTGAACAATGTGTCCAGGCTTGTGTTCTTAGATCTATGCGCTTGGCAATACTCCACTGAAGAAATTGAAACGTCCGACCTTGCATTTAATGGAGGTGAAGACGGCGCAGTGCACTTGAAGCGGCGTCCCCTGACAGCGGCACAGTTTTGCTAATACGACTTACTAAAGTTTTGTGGCAGCTGGCCTGAAAGCAGCCCATGCTCATGGTAATGGTAAATGGTAAATGGCCTGTATTTATATAGCGCTTTACTAGTCCCTAAGGACCCCAAAGCGCTTTACATATCCAGTCATCCACCCATTCACACACACATTCACACAATGGTGACCCAGCAATGGGTGGGATATGTTCAATGAACTACTGCGTTACATTTCACACACTAAGATTAATACTTACAAAGTCTATATACGTTTTTTGTCTCCAGGAGCAGTCTCAGCTTCCTGCCACCCTTTTACTCGCTCAACACAAAGTTCGCGCTGCCCAGCTTGAGACCCAGATAGAGCAGCAGAAACAGGCTGTGAAGCCCACCAGTCTGTTTTCAACTGGAATCCATATGGTAAGTGCAACAGTCATATTGTAGTTTTCTACTTCTCTTTCCATCCTGAATGTGTGTTATTTACACACACAGGAAGTGATATGACTTATATGGTCATCAAGGAGCTGCTAATTCAAAGAAAAGCAGCTTTTGAGGAGGATGGAGCCAAAAGTGCTCGTTTCAGCCTGACAATGAATGGAGGGGTTGTATCATGAGCTAAGTAAGGATAATTTCTGTGCTATAAATCATGGACTGGTTTTCCAGCGAAGTTCAAGAATAAAAATATGGAGCTCTAGATGGAGCACAATAGGTCCCATTTAAATCCTGAGAGTTCGATAATCTGGGAAGGTTTTTTCCCTCGCTTACAATTGTGGTTGTTTAGAACAGCTTTAATTCTTTTTTTTCTTTCCACTGTGGTTGGGCAACACATCACACACACAAAAACGACTGCTTTTCATACAAACCCCTGGACTAAGTTTGCTTGTTAGCATACGTCCAACAGACTAAACTTTGCTGCTCTGAACTTATGTTGCAAAGATCTAAGACAAGCAGCAAAACAGTGAGAGCAAAATGAGCATCAATCAAGTTTTAAGAGGCAGTTAATACACATAGTGACATGCCTCTGCTCAGTGCGATTAAGGTGAATCTGAACTGTTGAGGCCATTAGTGTCAAAACTTTACACTGATTGCTTGTTGACAATAGTGTGTCATACATGGCCACGCTTTGAAAAGGAGGATGTTCCTCCATGTTTGGTGCTTCTTCAGTGTGGGAAGAGGCCCTCACCTCTTCATTCATGTCATCACATTCCTCTGGGTGTGCAGTAGGTCCCACAGAGAGCGAGAGAAAGCATGTGGGCTCAGGGTTTCGGCCACTCTGAGCTTGCAGCTTTGTACGCACCGTGTCTGGAGGGACCTTCCATTTGGCTGTAGCTCAGGTTTTCAGTCGTTTATTTTCATTTTACTGCGATGAGATAGGCTGTGTCATCATCCCCACCCCTTTCACAGCAACCCTCATGAGGCATGGTTGTCTTCCCACAGTTCAGTGGTGCGTGGGAGAGATATCTGCTTAGCACTCACCTCAGCTCAAGCTGAAGCAAGGTTTTGACATACTTGGGTAGAACCGAACTCTATTTTTGAAGAAAGGACTATCTCATAAAGCAACACTCAAAGTATTGAACTGAGCTATACGGGGGGATTCAGTACTCTCACTTTCACCTCCTTAATATACAGCGTGAAGTTAAAAGTTGCTGATGGAGAGAGAAACTGCATGATTATGTTGCTCTTGGCTTGTTCTGTGCATGTTTTTCCTTGCTTCTTTCTCCCCATTTCTCCTCATCTTCCCATCCCTGTGCTCTTGTTGGTGGAGTAGAGTTCTTCCCATGCATCTGCTGTTGGACTTGAGAGACTTGAGTCAGGGGAACGTGTGGGTTTGGATTTCCCTTCACCTCAGTCCATAAGAATGACTTCTGTTTGACTTGGTGGGGTTTCAGCACAGAGCGGCAGATTCCTGGAGATTGCTGGAATTCATTTATCTGCTAGGTTCTGGTCCCTCGCTCCAAACAGGGTTTCAGTTTTTCTTCAGCAGAAATTAGGAGAGACAAATATAAAAACACACTTTTTTTTAAAGCTGGGCCACATTTCTATGATTTTGCTTTGAAGCACGACTAATATGTGCCAATCTCTTTACTGTGATATCATGTACTGTTATAATGATTAGTCATTTTTGTAATTTTCAAGCATAAATGGCTCCGGTTTCCTTGGACCCTTTTTTTCTATCACGAGAAGAAAGTCTTATATTTAAAAAAGCAATTTTAAAGGTATTTGCTTTAGGCCTGGAAAACTTTAACAGTTTTCCCAAACTGCTTAGAAATATCAATCAATGAAGCATTCATTAGTACAAGTCCTGTTATCGCTTGTGAAATACACTGACAAATACGAAACAGTTTCATGTGACAGTGATGAATGGGCTTGGAGCACATTTTTGACCTCTTGACTTTTTTCATTTGGATGTTTTTGCCGAGGTGACGTTCACCAGTCACAGGAGCACAAATGTGCGGCGCCCCTGACTCTCTGTACCCACAACCCCCCTCTCTATACTGTCACGTTAACGGTATTTCAGCCAGCTGTTTCATCCGTGGCCAAAGTGAGCCGTCACCAGAGGAATGACATATCTGCCTGTCTTTGGGCTGGAAATTGGGGATGCCAGTTATTCCTCAGCTTCCTAGTCGTTCCGGACTTTATTTAAAGCGTGATCTAATATTGCACCTAGTTGTGATATGTTGTCAACTGGAAACACGCATGGAGACATCTCAGCCATGCTGGCTCTGTTCTTTGCCAGAGTGATTTTCTCGGAGTTCGTGAAGGGGACTCCAACCTTGGCCCTGATGTTTCTGGTTATGCACTACCATTGCTGTTGAGCGGACGTTTGAGGAAGTTCACCAATCCTCAGGGAAAGTAGTCTTATTCCAGGTGTGATTTTGAAGTGGGATGGGCCTGGTCTTGCCTTAGGAATGGTCTGAAATCACTCACTAATCCTTTACTTTGTAGGGACTCTATTGAAGCATGAGACACACATTACCCGTGTGTGGATGCGCACACACATATAAATACACCCCCTCCTTAGCCAACCTGAGTAAACATCCTTTGAAGAATAAAGTGTCTTTTAAAATAGATGTCCGCTGATATCAAAAGAAACACTCTGTGTGGGCGGGAGGTGACTATTCGCTGTTTAAACAGGTTGCTTGTTGTAGTCTGACACATAAAACGAGCCTCAGTGCCAAGCTTAATGACAAGAGTCACAATGCTCGGCACCTGCTCTGACAAAATCAGAGGGTAATAATTAGCATACAAATGACATCTACTTTGATTTTATTGTACTCTTGCGTGTTTGCTTTATTTGTACCTGTACATTTTCTTATATTTTCCGGTGAAACAGTGTGTGTGTGTGTGTGTGTGTGTGTGTGTGTGTGTGTGTGTGTGTGTGTGTGTGTGTGTGTGTGTTTGCAGTTGGGAATTTTATTTTATTTTTTTCCCCAGCTGCTACAGTGTCCCATTCCTGAAAGCATTTTGACTGATGGGGAATCTTTCCACCTTGGGGGCAGCTTTCAGCGCCATCTTAAATGAAAGGTCCCAGGTTCCTGCGCTGCTGGGGCCCAATCCCCTCCTCACAGGCAGGAGAGCAGCTGACATACCTGACGGGGCCGGCATGGGCACCTAATGAAAGCAGGAGGCAAGAACACACATAAACAAAAGTGGAACTCACACACACAATCGGCTAAATGTGGGTGGAAAGTTTATACCTAAACATTGACGTGTAGCTGGCTGAAATAACCTCGGGTCCTCTCTGGCTGTAGTCCATTCTACTCTTAGGCTGTGGAATTTGAATACCACAGAAAACACAAGCAAACACAAACACACACAGACATGCTGTGAGCTTGTTTGCTCAGGCCTGTTTCACTTGGTTAAGTTGTCCTCTAGGGTGACCTCTGCGCAGTAGACGCACTTGTCAGCGCTGTGCCGGCTCTGCTTTACTTCGCTCTGGCAGACTGGCCCAACCTGTTTTGCCTGCAAGTTTGTCGCTTTATACTTAATGCAACCCCCACTCGCTCTTCTTCAGTGTTATCTTTATATCCCTTATTCACAAATTTTTACAGATGCAGGTAAATTATGTTGTTTATACTGAGATTGTTGACCTTGCAGCATTCAAAAACCAAAGGTGACATGTTTTATGTGGGAGAGTGCACAAACTCTGTCCTTTGGCCTTTTCCTTTATATTGGACTGCTGGCACGCAGGGTTGAAAGCGCTGGCGTGGGGGGGTCACCTCAGGGAGAACCGTCAGCCCTGATTGGCACCAGCACATGTGGGCATTCACACCTCTGCCCCTGGCCCCGGCTTGGCCCTGTTTAGGTTGGCCTCAGCAGCCCTTGGGCAAGCTGCTTCAGCCCAGCCCAGCGGAAAAAGAAGTTGTCAGCTTTAGGGGCTTTGCGCTGGGGCAGCTGCCACTGGTCAGGCAGTTATATTTAAACTTGTAAGGCAAGTTGAGGCACTGTATGAGAAGCAGTTTTACACTTGCTACTTGCTGCTTAGTGGGCTGCTGGGTAGCCCAAAGCTCTTTATCCATACAGAAGCACTGGCAGCACCAGTGCGGAAGGTGGAAGTGAGGACTGGAGTTGGGCTGGGACTAGCCTGGCCCTGAACTGTGGTTATTATTTTTTATCCCCTCTGCAAAACCAACCACTGTTCCCCCTTTTCCATTGTTCTCATTATCAGGATTTGCATTAGCGCCGAGTGCCTCGATGGCTCTGGAGCTGTGGCTTCCCAAATCCTCGGGGACCACATGAGTGTATGTGGTTGTGTGTGCGAGTGCGTGGATGTTGTGGGAAGGTGCTGATGGAGAGGTTAGTCTCAGCAACCTTGATGTGTCCTGCTGAGCTGCAAAGTCAAGGGAGAGAGTGGAATGGGCGGGGAGTGCTGACGATTGTTCCGTGTGTGTGTGTGTGTGTGGAGGGGTCTTGTGACCCACAATCTGAGCCGTTGACCAATGAGCCTTTTGGATTAAAGTTTGGCATCGTTAACGCTGTATAAGATCTTCTTCTTTAGCCTTGTTTGACCGCAGTTCTCACATTTTAAATCCTATTCTAATCATACTTTAGCATTGATGGTCAGTGCCAAGTAATATTATAGCTTAATATGCCATTAAAACATATTTTTTTGTGAATCCTTTAATGACACATTCTAGTACTTTCAAAGTTATGTGACTTTTATGAGAGTCCTATAAAGTTACTTTAATGTTTACCTATATTTTTAGGTTTCAGGCGCAATTTTTCTACTTTTGGGTCTCTATGATGTCAGTAATTAGGATTATTTTTTTACCTTTATTTGTACAGGTAGTTCCACTGAGACTCAATGTGTCATTTACAAGCGACACCTACATCAGACAAACATATTAAAATTGCAACAATAAAATAGTCAATGCACAAATGTTTACACAGTCAAAAACAGGAACAAGTTCCCAGTGATGGTTTTGCAAGTTCATTTGTACATCTTTTAAAGTCTGCAAGTCAAATCAGTATTCCATGTGTTCTTTCATGTACTCAATGAAGACGGGGCAGAAAAGGCTCTGTAACATACACAGCTACTTTAGTAAAGTCCATTAATGAAACTACCCCCTAAAAACAATTCCCGCTAAATAAATACTTATGTGTAATGTTAAAGCACAATATCAGCCTGCACACCTGTTACCTGCATCAGTTAACGGATAGACACCTGCAACAGTTTTACTTGGAATTGGTTGTGGTACAACCGGATAATGTTGAGGTACAAATTCAGGGTAAGTTGAAGTACTCCCGTTGGCATGACGGTGATTTCCTCAAATCATCCTCCCCTGCGGTTTTATTAAGATTGATGGCCTCCAGAGTTTCACTTTAATGCCACAGGGGTATTATATGAGCCTTAAAACCAGTTACATGCTCAAACTTGTAATACACTGTGTTGTATAGGTAGGAGGATGGGCCTCCATAATGATAAAACCAGATGTTTATTTTGGCTCTTGCTGGGGCGTTGTTTCAATAGCCCCTTAGTCCCTCAGCCATTTCTGCTCTGCTGGGTCTGGCTGGGGGTCTCTCTCTCTCTCTCGCTCTCTCGTTGTCTTTAACTGAAGGACTTAGAAAACAGCATTCATACTCTAAGTCACATTGACTTGATGTGCACATGATTAAAGCCTCAGCAGTGGTATTAGCTGTAGGAGAAATCAGTCCTGAGGGGTCACAGCTCTACATTATGGGCATTCATTCAGTTTTTTTTTTTCTCTTTCAAAGCATTTTGTATGTACTACAAGTCATTCATTTACACATTTCTGTAAATATAATTAGAAGTCGCTATGTTTGCGTGGACATCTTTAAAGGCTGCTTTTGTGGGTGCTGATGCATCTGTGCCAGTTTTCAAGGTGCCCTTGCAGAGGAATGTAGAAGAAATTTCCCCAGAATGGGGGCTGGGTCTGTTGTGTCTGCCACTTAAAAAAAAAAAAAAAAAAAAAAAGGTGGTCTGATTTACTGCTCTTCAGCCATCTGCAACTGCCAATTTGCTGCTCTTTCTTTACCACACCACCACTGAGGAGTTTTCTTCTTCTTCTTCTGCTTCTCCTTCCACCTTCCCTTTGTCCCAGTGCATCTCATTGAGTGCGCAGTAGGGGAGTTAAGCAGTGCTGAAAGTTTGAAAGAAGATGGATGAACAGTCTGAAAGAGTGCAAAAGAGAGTGAGAGTGACTGGGATTGCGTTCATTGGTCTGGATTTCATTAGCCTGTGGTGGGGCTCCTCTGCGTTGGATGAATGGATAGGATGGTATAACAGAGCACTGGTACCTCAGGGTACAAGGTTGAATGAAAACCATGGAGAAGTGTGTGCCTAGTGCTTTAAAGGAAACAGCGTTTATACACTAGCAATGCAAATATATTATATTGTTTTTTCTAATTTACTTGCATATATTAGGAATTTACAGTTGACAATCTGGCCAAGAACATATACCCAGCAGTTTTTTGGCATCCCTTGATGAAAGAAGAGAAAAATATCGTTTAACTGACAGTGACATCATAAGGAAATGTTTTGGTGTGATTTGATATTTAGTTTTCATAATTTCTTCTGTGGAAAAACCCACTTTTAAAAAATTTATTGCTGTTTTATTGCTTTTAATGTGCTGCAACTGCCGTTATCCCTGTTGCCACCCACACCTTCATGTGTAAACCACAGCTGAATGCAACAGGTTTAGACTCGTTCTGTTAAAATAATTGAAAGTTATTCTGGGAAGCAGGATTTTGTGAAACAGATGAGATCCATCTGTTTAACTTCCTATAGGTAAATGTAATATGGGGTGGGGGGTGGGGTTGTTTTTATTTTATTAAGTTAGCCCATAATGAATTCAATATCTGGATTATTTTATGGATCGTAAGGGAAAAATGATGCTGGCCTAATGTGGTCGGAGGTGAATGAATGGTGGTTAAATAATTGTCAGGATAGATATATTTATTTTTGAAGTGTATTTTATAATAAGTTGCAGGGAATTTAAAAAATAAAATGCAAAATACACTACGTAGACAAAAGTCTTGGTCCACACCTCTTCCTTTTTCAGTCCCATTGCCACATGTGTGTAAAAGTACGTAAAAAGAAGCCAATGCTGTGCTAACTATATGCAACTACAGTGGGGCAAAAAAGTATTTAGTCAGCCACCGATTGTGCAAGTTCCCCCACTTAAAATGATGACAGAGGTCAGTAATTTGCACCAGAGGTACACTTCAACTGTGAGAGACAGAATGTGAAAAAAAATCCATGAATCCACATGATAGGATTTGTAAAGAATTTATTCGTAAATTAGGATGGAAAATAAGTATTTGGTCACCTCAAACGAGGAAAATCTCTGGCTCTCACAGACCTGTAACGTCTTCTGCAAGAAGCTTTTCTGTCCCCCACTCGTTACCTGTATGAATGGCACCTGTTTGAACTCATCATCTGTATAAAAGACACCTTTCCACAGCCTCAAACAGTCAGACTCCAAACTCCGCCATGGCCAAGACCAAAGAGCTTTCGAAGGACACCAGGAAAAGTATTGTAGACCTGCACCAGACTGGGAAGAGTGAATCTACAATAGGCAAGCAGCTTGGTGTGAAAAAATCAACTGTGGGAGCAATCATCAGAAAATGGAAGACATACAAGACCACTGATAATCTCCCTCGATCTGGGGCTCCACGCAAGATCTCATCCCGTGGGGTCAAAATGATCATGAGAACGGTGAGCAAAGATCCCAGAACCACACGGGGGGACCTGGTGAATGACCTGCAGAGAGCTGGGACCAAAGTAACAAAGGTCACCATCAGTAACACACTACAACGGCAGGGAATCAAATCCCGCAGTGCCAGACGTGTTCCGCTGCTGAAGCCAGTGCATGTCCAGGCCCGTCTGAAGTTTGCCAGAGAGCACATGGATGATACAGCAGAGGATTGGGAGAATGTCATGTGGTCAGATGAAACCAAAGTAGAACTTTTTGGTATAAACTCAACTCGTCGTGTTTGGAGGAAGAAGAATACTGAGTTGCATCCCAAGAACACCATACCTACTGTGAAGCATGGGGGTGGAAACATCATGCTATGGGGCTGTTTTTCTGCCAAGGGGACAGGACGACTGATCCGTGTTAAGGACAGAATGAATGGGGCCATGTATCGTGAGATTTTGAGCCAAAACCTCCTTCCATCAGTGAGAACTTTGAAGATGAAACGAGGCTGGGTCTTCCAACATGACAATGATCCAAAACACACCGCCCGGGCAACAAAGGAGTGGCTCCGTAAGAAGCATTTGAAAGTCCTGGAGTGGCCTAGCCAGTCTCCAGACCTCAACCCCATAGAAAATCTGTGGCGGGAGTTGAAAGTCCGTGTTGCTCGGCGACAGCCCCAAAACATCACTGCTCTCGAGAAGATCTGCATGGAGGAATGGGCCAAAATACCAGCTACTGTGTGTGCAAACCTGGTAAAGACCTATAGTAAACGTTTGACCCCTGTTATTGCCAACAAAGGTTATGTTACAAAGTATTGAGTTGTATTTTTGTTATTGACCAAATACTTATTTTCCACCCTGATTTACGGATAAATTCTTTACAAATCCTACCATGTGGATTCATGGATTTTTTTTTTCACATTCTGTCTCTCACAGTTGAAGTGTACCTCTGGTGCAAATTACTGACCTCTGTCATCATTTTAGGTGGGGGAACTTGCACAATCGGTGGCTGACTAAATACTTTTTTGCCCCACTGTATATGCAGAGCTTAAAGCTCCTCTGCCATTAACATCAGCACAGAAACTGGAGTGTGAGCTTCATGGCCGAGCAAATCCTTTAGGTGTAATGTGAATGTGGCCAAGTATTTTTGTCCTAGAAAACATGATGCTGATGAGATATAGCATAATAATAGTGATAATGATTATGATGATGATAATAATGAAAAGAAGAAGTATAATAATAATATGCAAAACGACAAACTTCTTGAATCTTGAAAAATAGATAAATAAAGCTGAAGTTTATTTTAATGCTCTCATGCAATGTTGTACTCATCTGCTGTCTTTCTGTATTTCAATAACTGTTGTTACTTATCTCTCCTACTTTTCTTTTTGGTGAACATCTTTCAGTAGGGTTGCATTTATCGTTCTGCGCTGCTCTGAGTTGTCCGTTTTCAGCATTTAGGCGCGCGACAACATCCTGTTTATCTGTGCCAAGATGATGAGGTGGTGAAATATCAAAAACCTCTTTATTCAGAATTTCTGTGTAAAAGTTGCGTTGAGGCTGCTGCATCTCCAAAAGCATGTACAGATTCTCAAATTCTTTTGGTTGCGTCTTTCTTAAGCTAAAAGACATAATCTTGTGCATGCCTGTCTGTTAATGTGACTGCATGCAGTTCAGACTTGCACTGTTGAATCTGATAGGTTTGTCATTCAGACATGAAGCGGACCAGTTCAGATGCTGTCAGATTAATGGGGGGAAAAGTGCACATATGAAAGCACCTTTATTGGGACCTGGAAGGAAACTCTGCATGTGTTGTCATCTCATGTCTTTGGTGCTTTTGTAACTTCCAGCTCAGGTTTTGGTTGCTCTATTTCCCCCGTGTCTGCGCTCATATGGGTCAAAGCATGTGTGAAGGCAGGCAGTGTGAGGCCGCAGGGCACATGTTACTCGTTTAGTTTGGTTTTCATCGACTCCCCTCTGTGTTCTGTTGTTTATACTCCCCCCACTACTTTTTTTTTTTTCTTCTTGGCTTTCTCTCTTATCTTTTTATCTGTCCTTTGTCTCTGAGGTCCTTCGCTGCACTCTAAAATAGTTCATGTTTGTTTAAACATCATCCTTTTTAATTCCAGGTTTGTTTCATGAATCAGGCTTGTCTTATGAGTCTCATTACTTTAATGCTGGAGAAAACATAGCGGTCGGATGCTGTGTGGAAATTCCCCTTTGATGGCAGAGCCCCAAATCGAACAATGCTGCAGTATCCCGAAGAAGTCTCGTATTTCTTACTCGATCTGCACGGTCAAGAGCATTAGGAACTGGAATAGTCTGACTGAAATTTCAGCTCAGAGTAATTATTGATTGGATTAAAAAAAAAAAATTAAACAACTTTTATAAGATTTACAAGCGTTTGTAATTTGAACATATTTCAGTCGGAGGCAGCTTTGACGGACATAGTTTTAGGTGAAACCACGCTAAAATAATCACAACTCAACCCACAAACAAAGCATTTCCTCCACACTACATTTATACATTATCAGCCGATTTCTCTTTGGTGGTTTTATGGAGCAAGCCAATAGCCATTTTTGAACCAAAGTACACTTGCTTTGTTATCAGGAATTGCATTTCGGCCGACCACAATTTTCCTGAACGATGTTCTCATCCCTTTTTTTTTTTTTTTTTTTTTTTTTTTTGTGTGTGTCCTGTTCAGTTTCCAAAACTATTTGACTGCTAAAAACATGTTCAGTCACTGTCCTGCCTCAGTTTCTCCTCCAAACCGCCGTTGCCGGGGGAAAGTGAAAATGTTGTCAGACAGAACTTCTATTTCCAAACCAGTCTGTCAAGAACCAGTGGGTGCTAATGCTGCGGACTGATTGACTTTAACCGTATTCCAAACAATTTTTGTGTGTTTGCGCCATAGCCATAAAGTTTCCAGGGTTGCACGATGCGCCGAGACAATGACGATTATTTCCCGTCTTGAATGACGTGCCTCTTTTGTGTTTTTCTTTCAGCGACAGACGGTGTCTCTCCAGCCTGTTACCAAGATAGAGGATGTTCTTTACCACTACAGACCCCTCCAAGTTGAAACCTATGGACCCCCGGTGCCTGAACTGGAGCAGCTGGGCAGACTCGGGTACAGTTATTTACTCAGTCTCATTTAGTCTCAAGAACTCTGAAAATGTGGATTTTCTTTAAGTTCTTGAGAAATTTCCTGGAAAGCATTAAGCAATATGGCCGTATGGTATGAATAAAGATAAAGTTATGTCATAGTCAAAATTGTTCAAATATACAAGATGACTTTATTACCAGTTTATACACAGAATACTGCTGGATTATTGTTTCTAAAATAAAAGTAATGAATTAAAAATGTTTTCAGGAATGATCCCATCAATTTATAGTTCCATGTCAGTTACAGGAAATTACAGGAAATCTTGGGAAGGAAAAAGTATTTGCAATTCATTTAAATTATTATGTTTGAAAAGGTTTTGTTGTAGGTGTAGCGAGTAGCTGCCAGATGAGAGGTCTGCTTGGAAAATCTTGACTCTCTTCTGATTAACTGGGAGAGTGAAAGCAAAGTGAGGGTGGGGAAGGGAGGAGGGAAAGGGAATAACAGCCATCACCCTGCCACAAGCCGCCACAGTGCATCTGCAGGAGCGTCCATTAACACACAGGAAGTGCTTTCCCCCGACGGCCCCTTTGGGCCAATCAATCCACGACGCCATTGGTCCACTCCTCACCGAATGTAAGCTATCTATCAGCCAACCCAGCGCCCAGCCGTCTGCACTGCAACTGGCTGGCACTATAGCCTGCCCACACGTTGAGGGCGGCCTGTGTTTATTGGGTGATAGAAGCAAAGTGGGGTTATAGCTTTTTAATTTCAGGGGCAAGCTCAGTGCTTCACTCTAGCAGTAACTTTAATTTGGCTGAGACGTGCATATTAAAGTATAATGTCAGCGTGTTTAGGATAAAGGATTTCTAGTTTTATTGTTCCTTTTTTGTTCAGGAAAAAGTTGCCATTGACTTTTGTTGCACAATCACCTGGAAAAGCACAAGCTGAAGGTGAAACGTTTCAGGAGAGTTTAAGCTGAATAACTGCTGCTTGTTTACATTATGTATTCAGTGAAGTGCTGAGGTTCTACTTCTTTTGGCCAGGCTAATCAATATGCAGATGAAACACATCTCACAATTTTTGCTGCATGCTGGAGCTCAGTGGAAGGAGGAAAAGCAGCCCCACCTCCCCTAGTGTCAGCAGTTCAGGGGTCCAGGAGGACCGATGCTGGAGAGGAAGGACTCTGCCACAGAGATAAATGAGGCTCTGTTCAGTTCAGTGAAGAACACAAGTCCCTTTGGTGCAGGCTGCAGGCAGCGACACAGACAGCCCCCTACAGACAAACCACAACTCCCAAGATGCAATGTGCTGTTAAGTAAAAGAAGGGAATAGTGCTGACATTTCTGCGCTGCTGGCAGTTTGTGATTCAGCTAAGTTGGAGATTTTGCGATGTACATAGACGATCAAGCCTGTATACACACACGCCCACAGGGTGCCCCGTAAATGTGCTGTAGGCTTTATGTCACACACACTCACCTTTTGTTATTGGAGTCCCGGCCTTTTGGCCACAGTGGAACTCTTGCGATGTGGTAAATATTCACAAGTGTGCGTGCACAAGAGAGAGAATGCAGACAGCGTTGAGAGAGTGGAAAGTGAGTCCCCTGTGTAGAGCGTTGGACTACAGCTCCAGTCCTATGACCTGTGAAGGGAATTTGCTTTAATGTGTGACGAGATGTGGATGTGCCTGAGTGTGGATGAGGTAGAAGGGCCTGTGAAGGGGGCAGGTACTTATTTTAAAACACGGCTGTTTGTCTTGGTCAAGGCTCACTGTGACAGCAGCTCCACTGGTAATTTGTCTTGGACACAGCCATCAAGTAAAACTGGAGGATCGAGCTCATACACACACTCCCCCCTCCCTGGTGGCCCCGGGGCCTCCAGGGCTCGTCTTTTGCACAGGATGTCCAGTCAACACAGGACTGAGTGGAGCCATGCCTTTTTTATGTCAACTTGCTCTTTTCTTCTGCACCACATACCCCCCACCCCCCTTCTGAGTGTCTGTCTTTTTCGTCTTGTCCCTTTGCCCCCCAAAAAAACCGCAGGAGCGCAGCACGCCTGCCAGGAAAAAGAAAAGCCACACCTCTTTCACCGTGTCTCCTTCTCTGTCAGCTGTACCTGAATAAATATGAGTTGAAGTGGACTCTTATATTAAAGACAGCTGCCTGGTTATAGGATGCATGTTCAGGGGCCTCCAAAAGTGCCCATTCAGCTTCCACCTCAGCATCTACCCTCTCCGCTCACATATACATATCGCGCTCTACAAACGCTCCTGTCCTGACGTGCATAGGTGTGTTTGATTTGCCACGGAGGATGTGACCCCCACTGTGTGAGGTTTTCTATAATGGCAGCATAGAGCTGCCCATCTCTTTGACTGGCACATACCCTGAGCTTTGCG
Organism: Astatotilapia calliptera; assembly: GCF_964374335.1. NCBI lineage: Eukaryota > Metazoa > Chordata > Actinopteri > Cichliformes > Cichlidae > Astatotilapia > Astatotilapia calliptera. Next base: position 29,049,168 of record NC_137440.1, on the reverse strand, counting down.
TGAGCTGTCAGAGTTATGAGTAGACTGTGAATGTAACGCTACAGCCTGTACTCCAAATGTCCTGCCATGGCTCCTTGCTTTTATGTTGAACAGTAAAAGCCTTTAATAAACAAAATCAAAGTAAAAGTAAATACCGCTTTGGAGACACAAACAGTGACATATGATGTTTACATTGACATGGCTGCGATATGAATCCCAGCACACAGCACTGTGGGACTCGAGTAGTAGCTGTTAAACTCCTGCCGCCAGCTGACAGCCATAACCTTCAAACAAATGGATACATCACAATACACAGCACCTCAAAGACACGTTTACATTACACTTACAATAAGTTTTTGTGCATGAGCTCTTGGAGGCAAATGCTGGGGGTTCCAAAATAAAAAATATTATATTTTTGTTTTGCGTATGTAGATGAGCATCTGGATCTGAGTTTGTTCTCTACCAGAATACTTTTTAAGCGCTGACTGTGCAGGCGATGAAAGACTGACTGGGATCTTGGACAAGGACAAATCATATGGGGGGAAAAATAGGGGAAAGAGAAATTGGCTGCGGAGCGCTGAAAAAATGTGACTCAAACCTCAAGTGCTGACAATGAAAGCAATCCAGAACAGTTGTTTGTGTTGGCACAGGGTGCCCTGAAATTAGCCCATCTTTCTCTGACAGAGGTTGCTCAATGCGCTCCGCCAAATGCCAGTGTGTATAATATTTTGAAGTTTTGCCTCCTCCCCCACTCCGCATTGCTTTCTATAATTGGTGGAAAAAGTGAGGTTTTTCTCTGAGAGTGCTTGTCAGGCGTCCGTCTCTTGTCGGTGGGGAGAAGGGGAGCAGCTGAATGGACGGAGTGTTTAGTCTAGCGCTCCTCTCCTGGGGATGCACTTCTCTGCACAAGGAAGCAGTCCAAGGACCACTCTGTCTGAAGGGTTAAATAGGCTTAGGTAGTTTGCTGTGACCTTCATTCATTAACGAAGACAATCAGTCAGTTTTGTCTCCTGAACACTCAAGTTTGAAGTAGATCAATGTTCTCATGGACATACAGTTGCAGGAAGAAGTTCGAGCCTCTTTTGAAATTGCCAGGATTTCTAAATTAGCAGCTAATAAAATGTATCCCGATCCCCACCAAAGTCACAATTACAGACAATTTGATTAAACTAATAACACTCAAAGCCTTTTTCAGACATGCGATACGTAGCTTTGGTGGCTTCTCCGAGCATTTTGTCATTTAGACACTTTGAAGTTAATATGCATGACCGCTTCAGTAACACAGAGAGAGCCATGATACATGAGCAGTATTCACTACACACACTAGATGTACCCCAGCTTTTACAGGGTCACTGTTGTGCTAGCCACTGTAGATAATACAGTCCTGCACTAGTTCATCCAAATCTTATGCTTGTTGACTAATCAGACTTTATATGTGATCTATTAAGACTTCTAAAGTATCCATCAGGCACGCATGATTCTAAATTGACTCTGGCAGATAAATTGCTTAAAAGTCCATTTTAAAAAGCGCTATATGAATGTATGGATAATAGTAGCTTGTAAGTCACACTTGAGTTATACTTTTCATATGTTTACTGAAAACATTAAGTAATCACTTAGTGTGTGGGTTATAAAAAGTAAGTAAACCTTTTGAACATAATAGCATGTAACACCTCACTTAGGAGCCTCTGTCAGGAATTTCCTGTAGCACAAGCGTATTTTGCACCGTTCCTCCCTCTAAAACTGTTTCAGTTCATCAACATTTCTAGGAATTCTTCCTCAGACCACCCCCCCCTTCAGGTTTAACCACGTTTTCTTTTTTCTTGGCTTGTGTGCTTTGGTTCATCGTTGTCGTGTTGCGTTTACCAACCTGGCTGCTGCCCTGACGTTCTCCTCTAAAACTTTTGTGATTCAGTTTTGAATTCATTTTTCCCTCAGTGATTGCAAAAGGTTTAGACTCCAAGGTAACAAAGAGATAAAACTCGATGCTCCTTCCAACGTGCGGAAATAGTTTGGTGCATTTTTATTTTTTCAAAGCAGATTAATGTTTGTCACACCAGTACATTGTCCCATGAGTACTGTGGAGTATCTGGGTGGTCTGTGCTGCTCTAAAAAAAAAACCCCAAACAAAACAAAAACTTGCAGTTTTTTTTTGGGGGGGGGGGTTAAATAAAAACACAGTGAACATAGATTTTTGGCGGGTTTTAAAATGTCTAGCCGGGACTGTGAATTATTACTCCTCGTTTGAATAAAGAAATGAATAGTATAGCTGTTTGCTGAGAATGTGTTTGTACATAACTGTCTCTTAGCTGAAGCTCAGATCACATTTTATGAGTAATCAATGCAGAAATCCTGGTAATTACACAGGGTTCATGAGCCTTTTCTTGTAACTGCATAGATACACTTGGACACAGAGCAGTAATACATAAATCACTTGTGCACACACACAGAGACTAGCTATGTTTAACATGTACTTAAAGGATGCCTGCTCACTGTTCTGGTTGGAAGCCAGGGGTTAATGGCTCTCTGAGTGATGCTCTCCTTCTGCCTGTGTTCTTTAGCTTTCCACCCATCCCTTGGCGTCTGCGTGTTTATTTGAATAGTGTGTGCATCTGTTTGTTTGTTTGTGTGTTGACTTATACTGCATGTTAAGTGCTTTGGTGGGAGTGAGATATCCAGGATAGTCAATGGTGCCATCACAGCTCTCAGTTACCGGCAGCCAGCTTCTCTAGCCTCTCCCTGCTTGGTTGGCCTGACTCCAGGTCTGAACTCTCAATCTTTCCAGCTCTGGCCTCACTGGCCAAGAGCACAAGCAGTGACCCTGGATTTGGCTCTGGAAGTTAGCAGGGACCACTAAACATGGTCCATTAAGTGCTTTTGAATCCATTTCTGCCATCGCTAAATTAGAGAATATGAGGTTTACATTGCATACAAATCATTCTTTTCCTTTCCCTGCTTTCCTTTCTCACTCTGCGATGAAAGTGCAAGTCAGCCATGATATTTTTCTTTTTCTCTCAATATGCAGAGGCGAGGCGCTCCAGAGGAATCTGTAGAAACAGCCATGAATAGCTTTACCATGTAACCCAGATTCTCTGAGCCCTGCAAGGCATATATCCATCTGATGGGTCAGGAAGGGCCAGGGGGTGGGGTCAGAGGTCACTGACCGTGGGGGACTGAGGTGCAGCACCAGGATGTCAGGGTGCTGAGACTGACAGGAGGAGAATGATGGCACCTTGGAGAGACTCTCGTATGCTGGGCCACAAATAGTCATAGACCCTCACACTCTCTCCCACACAAACACAGCTTTGATGCTTTAAGTTATGAGCCGGAGAGTGAGGCACCAGTGAGTGTGACCTCAGATGAACTCTTTTGAGAGCAGTGGGCTTTGATCTACTTTTACTACTATTAGATAATGTCTCAAGGCCCATATTTTGCTCTCACTGCGCCAATTACAATATTCTCTGATGCTGCCAAACAATACCGTTTATGGGAAACGGTTTATTTTGCTCTTGCATAACAGTGGGACTGTTTCTCAAATACCTTGGAGTTGTCACCATAACATAAAGGTGGACCTGGTTTCCCAGAGATCTCCTATACGACACAGTCAATGCACGTGCCATTGTCTTGTTACTAGATCCAGCATTGCTAGTAACGATATAGTTCAATGAAGTGCTTCAACGACCGTTCAAGTGTTTCTACAGCTTAGATCTGATAGCTTGACTGCAGCCATGAGACACAGATTTAAAATTTGCATAACCAAAAGAGAGTATAAAAGTGTGGGAGCCTGAGGCCAGCTATTTGACTTGCAAACCTGTCTGTGTCAACAGAATGCCCCATCTTTATTTAGAGCACATATCCACCACCTTACTTAGGGTCCAAGTTCCTTGCACACACAGATGCGTACACTTCTTGTTACTAACTATATCAGAAACTGAGTGGAGTGTGGCCACCGTCTGATTCACCACCAGCCAACACCCAGACCATTATCCTGTCTGCCTCAGTAAACAGACCATTAACAGACAGAGCTGGAGGAGGCCACATCACTATTGTTTTCCCTCCCATAGATCTGTGCAAATATTGATTTTCTCTTGAAGTATGAGGCAAAATAAGCATGCACTGTAGTTGACTAGAAGCTTTTTAGTTGCGGGTGAGTCATTTCTGACCCAAAGAGCAGGCGGAAACGGAGGGAGCGTAACAGAACGACCGAAGGGGGAGGTCCGTTTGTCTAGTGTGTATTCTGGTCATTCGAAAGAGGCCTGCTTTTAGTGTTATTGTTTCCCCTCTGGAGGCAGACCAGCAGTCTCCTTGTGAGATCAAGCCAGGCCAGGCCCAGTCAGGCTACTCGCTGCCAGCAAAGGAGACAACAACAAGCAGGGAACTCCAAGGATAACAGCCTCTCTTGCTTTCAGATTTATTTGTATCACAGCCTAGCGGCGGCAGGGTCAACACCCAGTGGAGGGTGAGGTGATGTCTCCTGCCTATTTTAACACACTGGTCTCTGTAGTGGTTTGCATCCATGCACTGTCTAGAGTTGCACGCTTTGATTTTGAGTCTGATGGGGCTCATAACTATGCATACACACAGACTGACTGGAATTCTGCGCCTCTCCTCTGCTCTTCATCCCTGGGGCAAAGGGTCCAGTAATGTACAGGGGGATTAACTGGCTCATTTTTCCCTCTTAAGAGCTGGAGAAACAAAACAAACTCCTGTCATGTGGGGCTTAGCTGTGGGGACTTGCCACACACACCTCAGGGGAGGAGGTACTTCTCCACTGTGACGTATGAATTAAACCCTCCTCCTGTGGTACCTTTCCTTTTCCTTTTTTTCCTTCTGTCTCTCCCTCTTTATTATTTTCTTGTTTTTCTTCCTAATTGAAATCCTCTTTGCCTTTTTACCAGTGCCTTGGGGTCTTTTGTAACTGATAACTGCATACGAGACCGCACCCCCCATGGGAAAAGGCTTTTCTTCCTCTGTGTATCAGTGATCTATCCACTGAATGTTACATCCAACTGTCAAGGCTCCTTTTGCTCTGTGTATGGGTGTGTCTTGTGCTAGCAGCCATTCACTGGTCAGCATATGTGCTTCCATTGTGTACAGCCCCATTTGGTTAACGATGACACTGATGTCATGTCATTATCCTCCCCTCTCCCTCTTTCTTCTTCTAAGCTTTCCAGGGGGCAAAGTTATCAAGTGGCAGCTCGGGAGACAAAAGAAAGATGGTGTGTGTGTGTGTGTGTGTGTGTGTGTGTGTGTGTGTGTGTGTGTGTGTGTGTGTGTGTGTGTGTGTGTGTGTGTGTGTGTGTGTGAGATGCTTATACACTTCTCAAGGCTGCTGCAATTAATTGTGAAGGTGGCGGCCTAGCCAGTCAGCCAGCCTCTATTGCCCCCATCAGGTTGGATATAGGAGGTGCAGGGCCAAGATCTAAGAGCTCAAGATGAGTCGTGACAGGTGATGGCTTAGTCCAGGAAGTGTGGCTGAATTTGGGCAGAAGTTGCACTATCTGCTTTTATGGTGGCCACCTCAGCAATGCTGCCCTTCATAATGAAAACAAGCGCACCTCTTAATTATCACTGATAGCAACAAGCTGCCTTCTCGAGGACAGGCTGTCAGTCACTCCACACGAGAATGTATTTCTATAAGCGTTAATGTCAAGTGTCACCCAAAGCTTCTGTTAACACTCTAAACATGGTCTCTCCTTAAGAAGGTAAGTGTTAGCAATACTCTCCTCCCTCTCCTCCTCTCTTGTGGGATGCAGAGACTATCAGTGGTGATGATAAGACGCATGATAATGGATAAGAGGTTTGTATGCGTCTGAGGATATGACGTAACCGCACTGAGCCCCCCTCAGACACACTCACGGAGCACAACTTGAGATAATCTGGTAGACGGTGGATAGAATAATGGCCGAGGATCTCACTCACACACACTTGCATGTCCCAGAGGAAGCTGCATTCAATGGAAAAGAGTGTGACCTATGACCCACAGTGATGAAAGACTGCTGTTGACAGATATAGTATACCTGTGAGAGTTCTCTGTGTTTGGCTTGTCTGCGGGGGTTTTGTTTCGTAGACCACAGCCTGGACCAATTCACACATTCTCCTCTGGTTTAAAAACTCGGCTCCAACGGTTCGCTTTCGGTATCGATACAAACAGCTCTGCCGTTGGATAAACATGTATTCAAGCACATGTGAATCACGTAGACGCGTACACGGGGGGCATGAGCACGCATCGCACATCCACACAATGCGCTCAGTGTGCTGTGTGTCTCTCACAGGGGTACATTTTCTCTCAGGGCAGAGTGTAGGGAAGGAGGGGCAGATTGAGCAGCAGTGCTGTGAGTGAAACCGGAGCTGCCTGAGGAATGCAGGGGGTGTTTTGGGAGGACTGGAGAGTGGAGTTTAGTGGGTGAAGGTGGAGGTGGGGGGGTGGTGACTCGAGGGGTTGGATGGGTGATTAGGGGGTGACAGCTGAGTGCTGACCCCTCTATAATGACAAATCATCTGGCAGGTGTGTGGTTCTGTACAACACCCCCCCCCCCCCCCCCCCCTTACCCACCCAAACTCCCATCATTCCCAGGCCAGGAATCCTCAACTGCTGCTGCCGGAGCAAAGCGCTAAAGGAAGACTTCCGGACATTCACACCGTCGCCCTGCAGACTCATGACTTGTCTTTTAGAAGTACGCAGTAGCCTGTCCGCTGCCCTCTTTGTGTATTCAACACACAAAGTTTAAGCTCCATCTCTTTAATAAACATAGCTAATGAGGCTCCAGTCCTTGGAGCAAGACGGGGTAGTTTATTGATTTATCTGTAGATGTTATTTCTTTTCCCCCCCCTTCCAGTGTCGGTTCAGCTGAATACAGAGTTTATCTCCCGGGCAACCTGAAAGTCATTGTACCCTGTTTGAGCCGTGATTCACGTTGACGACAGGCTAAATCCAGAAAGCGTCTGATCTTTGGTGCTGTAAAAACAAGTGGTGACCCCGGATCAGCGATAGGTCTGTAAAATCAGACAGGTGTCAGTCTGAGCTCTGCTCTCAGGTCAGTAGTGTAGGAAGAAGTCAAGACTTGAGAATTTCATGTATGTAGGAGCCTGTTTCGCTCCTTAAACTTGCCGCATGGTAAACAAGAATGTATGAAAGCAGCCAAACCACACAGAGTGGTCTGCACTGAGCATTGTTTAAGGCTGATTCAGATTGCTCTTCTGTCATGTGCGTCCGCCTTGTGGTTTGTATGTTGATTAAGTGTCTGCTTGGCAAAATAGTCACTGTGGCATTGCAGGCCTCTTTTCTTTTCCATCAAGCTCAGGCTTCCACACATCTCCTCTTAATCTAATTCTAGCCAACACATGGAGTCTAGACAAGAGGCCCAGCGCAGCCTGCACCTCCTTGTAGTATCTGTAGTTTTTCCCCTTCAGGGTCCCAGCTTCGCAGCCATTTCCCTGAAGAACCCCAACACCCTTCGCTCGGGAGCGGCGTCCCTGATCCAAACGCAAAGAGGAGCCACACATTCTCAGCTGGAAATCGCGCGGAAACCCGCCGGAACATTTCACCACTTATCTTTTCACTTTGAATTAGAGATGGGGCTCTGCAGTGTTTTCCAGGCAGCAGGAGTGGAGAATACTTTTTCGGGGTCCCGTCAGGAAAGCCTCTGATGGTTATTAGCATTAGCAGGAGACATTGCCCAGGTATTCAGAGCTCCAGACCCAAGTGGAAAAAAACACTGTTAACTCGGAACTGTTTTGATCCAACCGCACATGGCTTCTTAAAGCAAAGGGTAGCAGCAGATGGTGAGAGTCAGAGGTTGAAAAATAATGCAAGCACTTATCAGCTGTTATGCTTTTGTGAATGCTAAAAGAAATCAAGTAATCTTGCTGTGTGAGAAATCTGCAAAAGCTCCACCTTTTTATGTAAATTATACTCTTAGACTTGTATATGAGGGAGTTTTCCATATGGGGAATATTACAGTATTGTTTACTTAAAGTCATGATACTTTTGTTGGAGAAAATAACACCCATCACTCCTTGGAGTCAAACCTCGACCCGACCCCCCTTTACATATTCCCTTGTGACAACTGCAGTCCTAACACTCACACTGTGTCATACTGTGTCATTCAGTCGTCTTCATCACCTGCACCCGTCCTTTCCCGCCTCCCCCTTAGCGACATAATGGGCGAGCCCAAAGTGACCCATATTTACCCAATAATACGAAGCTTTGAAAAGACCCATATCGAGTTGCAGCTAATGCTCCAGTGGGGCCCGGAGAGTGAAAGATGTTACCGGCCGAAACGGCTTGGGTTTCAGCGCCCTGCGAAACAAAAGGCAGTCCAGTCCTCGGAGAGAGAGGGGGGGAGCTGATGGGGTGAAGGAGCATTGGTGCACACAGTGTAGCAGTAGTGTTCAGAGGGGAGCAAAGCGTCTATTTCACAAGTAATTTTTTTTTTTCGTAAGTTGGTGTTTGGCTAAAAAAAAAAAAAAAAAAGCATTCTTGTTGTTGCACGTCTTCTGTTGCTGGTCTGTCCTGTCAAGTACAGTCATGTGAAGTTTATCTTTCAGCTTCACTTACATCTAGCCTTTATGGGAAGATGCGGATATTATCCGCCGAGTTAATGGAGCAGAACTGAACTAACCTCGGGTGTTAGGGGTGAGCGGAGGGCAGGCAGGGTTAGTTTAAGAGAAGAGGGTTTGTGATGATGATACCCAAAGGTGATTTCCCCCCATATCCTCCCCTCCTTCCTCTTCCCAACCCCCTCAACTACACTCTTCCTCCCTCTCCTTCATGTTCTCTTTCTGCGCTCTCTCCCTCTCTCCCTCCTTAGGGGCAGGCAGGTATAAAGTTACACAGAGCTCTCAGCTTTCTTGGAAGGAATGACCACATGAGTAGCTTGGGGATTAGATTAGCAGGAAGAGCAGACTTAGCCAGGCTGTAAATAGCCCACTTTTTTCACCATTAAAAAGGCCCAGTACAATATAATCAATAGATAGCACTCATCTGATGCAGGAAGCCATATGAGAAGACCTCCCTCAAGTGCTCTGAAGGACAGGCTACAGCAGCTTGGGCCTAATGAAGTTATTATTAATCACTGGGCCTCCTGTTTTGAACTTGTGTGCCGTTTCTCTAGTGGTCTTTGTGTGCACCGTCTGGTTGACATTTTGTGCTGTCCTCCTTGTTATTTTCACTCTGTTGTGAGGTGTTTGTGTTTTTAATGTCACAGACATGCTACCAAGCATGTTTCACCTTCATTTTCAATGTTTTTATTGGGTTCTTAGGAACAACAGAAAGCAAAATCCGATCTATGCAGCAAGTGTTATCGCCAACACCTTTTCCCCCCTCATCCATCTCTCATTCACATACACCTCGGCTCTGTCAGTCTCTCTGAGCCTCCCTGCAGGTGTTAGGTTTCTCTGTAAAGCAGCCTGAATGAGCATGGAAATCAGAGTGCTGTCTGTGCTCTTGATTCACTTTTCACTTTGAAGTTTCCCGAGCTCACAGGAACAGGGGCCACAAAGCCAGACTCGTGTGAGGGCTTTAGACGCCTCTGCCAGGACTATGGCAGGACGGGGGGGCGTGAGAGGTTTGGGCAGTATTGATGGGCAAGGCTACGTGTTGTCTGGATCGCTGGCGGCCTTTGCTTTTTTTTGCTTTGTAGTAACACGAAAGAGAAAACGGTACGGCTCGCTTTTTAAGCGCACAATACACACTTGAGAAATTACTCGACTGGGAAGGGACGGAGCACTTAAGTAGAGAGGCAGCTATCACTGTGACTGTTTTTTCTGCCCGTGCACAATTGTGAAAATAAACAGTGACGTTCGCGTTTGCTTAAGATCCCCGCAAAGGAGGTTTGGCAGGATACATCTGTAAGCACTTAGAAAAAATAAAAACGGCTATAATACTTTAATAGAGCCATGTCGGAGAGACTTTTAGGCACAAGGTGTTCCACTGTCGGTGTATGTCTACGTCCGTCTTCGCTGATCTCATCAAAGGGCCAAAGGGTACCAGAGAGAAGGAAGGGAAAAAACCTTCAAAAATAAACTTAAACTCAGGCTACATTCGCAGGAAGAGTCTTTAAAAGCAGCCTTCGGGGTGCCGGCCAGGCAGATTATTTCTAACATATCCAACCTGCGTTACTCAGCAGAGCTTTCTATTTGTTCTCAGGTATCTGAATCACGTGCGGGCTGCCGTGACTCAGGACACAGCTGGAGGATACACCTCAGGTTTGGCGTGTTATCGCGCCATCCAGGACGCGTTCAGCGGGCTGTTCCCTCTGAGAGGCTGAAGAAGCTGCTCCAGTTAGAAATGTGACTGAAAAGACCTTAAATATTGCACTACTACCACTACGCTGCTGTGGGTGGGGAGTGCTCTGACTTATATGTATGTTGTATGTAACTTTTTAAATTTTGTGCAAACTTTATTTTTTAAATAAATGGCAATGAACACTGAGGTTTTGTCTATCATTTTGCAGATTTATTTTAAAATTAAACGCAGGCCAGAATTTAAAAAAAGAAAATGCAAATGACTTAGTCACAAAGCTGAGCCGTGACTTCTTCAAATAAACAATATTTAAGTGCAAAAAATAAAGTCGGCTCCTACGCTGATCCTCATGGTCCTCATTGTGCCAAGTCGATATTTATCCTTACGTTGCATTTGTAGTTTCTTCACACTTCTGTCTCTTTGAGGCTGGCTCTTCAATTTGTTCTGTAGACAAACAGAAAAAAGCATCATGGAAACCATCTCTGTGCCAACGTTGAAAATTAGCTCTGGAATTTCAGCACATATAACAGCGCAAACACAGGTATTTAGTATTTAGTATTTATTTATTTATTGTCATTGTCAAGAACAATGAAATTGCGTTTGGGGCTTCCATACAACCCAAAAAAAAGAAGAAAATAATAAATACCCCTTAAAACCCAAGTGTACATATTTAACCCAGTGTGACTCCAATGCAATAAGACAATCCTTAGCAATAATGTTCGTAGAAATTCAGACAAAGACCTGAGAAACATGACAAAATACAACAATGCAACCCATTCAATATTATTGTACTGTGAGATATGATATCAGATATGATAGTTATCTATTTAAGAAAGAGGGGGGGGGGGGGGCAGGAGGGGGAAGAGAATAAAGATATGATGCACCAATGCAGACCAGTTCATTGCTATTAAGAAGTTGGATATGGTTATTGTCCGTGAGAGGGGGGCAGAGAGTTCAGGTATTCATGCTTTACTTTTAATTGTGTCTAAATTATGGTCACAGAAATCATCCCCATGCATGCAAAATTCACACTATGGGCTAAGTAATGTCTAAGTAAAGTGGGAACTTAAAATGTTATGACAGAAAACTGAGGAAACATGCTTTTCTCTTGTTTATTTTCAATTCCTCTTCTTCCTACATTTATGGGATGTTTGAGCCTTTTCTTTTGGAAAAGACCTCATAAGAAGGAGTGATTCCTTACCTGACTCTTCAGCATCACTTCCAAAGAGGATATCTTTAGGGAGTGTGAACCTTACACACATCATATCTTTGTTAGGAGCCACGTTGCGCACAAAATGCACAGAGCATCGGTTCTTCAGAGGGAATCCGAGGCTGCGGGAAGCTCTCTCCACCACATCTGTGTCAGGGTCATCATCTTTGGAGAAGCCGTAGCAGTGCACTGTAGGTAGGTTCTCGTCACAAGGAGGCTCCTGGTGGTGCAGGAGGCCCCTGAACGCATCCAGGAAGTCCAGAGCTAAGGCAGGCAGGTTCATCACCACATGAATGGCAGATGTTCCCCTCATCAGTACAGGCAGCTCCTGCTTTAAAGGTCCCCGGATGAACGCCCTGCCGTCCAGATTGAAGGCTCTGACTTTGCTCTCCACCTTGTTGAGTTTGCAGTTATGCTGCAGCCATCGGTAGGACTCTGGGTTGAGGTCGTTGGCTAAGATGCTGGCACCTAAGCGAGCAGCTGGGATGGCGAAGGGTCCGACGCCAGCGAAGATGTCAAACACAGTGTCGCCGCGCTTGACGAGCTGCACCACCCGCTGGTGTTCTGTGCTCAGCCGAGGGTTCCAGTACACGCGAGAGAAATCAAACTCGTACGTCACCCCGTTTTCTTTCACCTGGATCGGGATCGGGACAGCGATTAGCCTGTGCACTGAACATATGTAATAACAAGTGTGAAACAGAGGGCTCTGTGGAACTACACATACTTTGGCGACCATGTTCTCCTCTCCAGCCAGCACTTCCATCTTAAAGTTGCGGTAAGTGGAATCGATTATGTTCGTCTTATTGACCACACAGGTGACACCAGGATTTTTGTCCATGATCACCTGACCTGCAAGAGAAGGCACAGAAAAGAAGCCTTACTGTAAATTTGGAAATGATGGGTGATCCCAGCTGATCCACTGTTTCTGTTAGCTGTATTTAGTCAGATGTACTTGTCATTTTGACATTTTAAGACACAGGTAAGTTTGGGTGACACATTAAAAAAAATAAAGTGAATAAATAAGCAGAAAGAAGTGTAGATACTTCAGTTTGTGATAAAACCTCCCCCGGTCCAGGCAGCAGCCTCTCACCTATGAGGTTCTTGTATGTGAGCTGGTGGTCCCTCAGGTTCATGTGTGCGATGTGGCCCACCCGACTGAACGCAGAGGTCACATCCTGACCTTGGGGAAGCACAGCCTCCAGCACTTCTTCGCTCTTCAGGTTGTCATAGGTCAGCTTCAGCTCATAGTAGTGGAGCTCCTCACTGACACTGAACGACCTCAGAGCCTCAGCTTCAGTCTCACTGAAGGAGCTCGGCGAGGAGACTCTGCGAGGGTCCAACAGGACCAAGCGAAAGTCGCTACTCTGCTCTTTGTCCTGAACCACCCTGGGCACACCAGGGCGCTGGATGCTCGACTTTTTTAGGCTTTTCACTACTTTGTTTAAGACCCCAATGGGCACCCGTAGAGCAGGGACTGTAATAGTCTGTGTGAAGGCGTCTTTGTCCAGAGAGGTCATACCCCGGACCTCTGGAGGGGGTCGGTACAGTTTAGGCTCCATTATGGGCTTCACAGCCAAGCAAGGATACGCTGCAGAGCAAAAGCAGCGGTGCACAGTGGCAGGATTCAGGCTCCTTTGAGTTTGTGCAGATACAAAGATCCTGCCGAGAAACCTACGAACATAATAACGCCGTAATAATCAGGCAGAAAAGAAAAAACATTCAAATTATCAGAACAAAGCTTAAAACAAAAGTATACAATTAACCACTAACGATAAACCAGATCCAGACAGCTCACCTCAACATCCTCCGATCACAGGCATGCTTGAACTACGTCATAAGACGTCGACCACCGTCGAGCGGTGATTGGTCAAGCGAGCAGCGACTCGCATTTTGATTGCACGGTGTAATTTCTGACGTGTAGAACGCGACGGAAATAAGAGGCACGTGACTCAACATCAACAGTGATCAGCTGACAAGTTTAGAGGAGGAGAGTTTGAGATGGTATCGTAACTCTGCGGCTCCCCGTCTCCTCTCAATCTGCGAGGGTTTTTTTTTTACACTAATAAATTTGTTTCCCGCTTCGGTTCCCCACCCACAATGAGCATCAACAACGATGTGGACGTGGTCCGTGAACGCACCGCCCAGGACACCGAAGAGACTGCACCTCTGTTACAGGTAAAACAACAGGCGAAGACCCAAAAGTGAAACTGCGCTGAATGACTTGCTGACCTAAAATCTACAGAAAACAAATGTGTTTCTGTCACAAGGAAGAATTTATGTGTTTTATATAACTTTATTTATCCAAGAGACATTTGACAAATGATTTTTTTTTCTTCAAATCTGGCGAAGGGGTAGCAATAATTGCAACAAATCTAAAATCACAGTTCAATAAACATATTTTAAATGGTCCAAATTTAAAAAAATAAAAGTCAAACATCAACAGTGACTTTTTTTTGTTTAATTTAATAATACACTGTGAATTACAGCAGTTAAAATGGCTGGTTTTTGTAGTGTTGTCAGTAAATCAGGCTGTCAAAATGTCCAGGAAAAATATCACGTGCTTGTTTTGAACTGCTTGTTCATCTGTTTTCTGCCTGTGTCAGCACTTGCAGTGAAAGTACACCCAACACCAGAACCTCTCTTTCTTCTTCTTTTTCCCCCCTCTCATGCTAATCTCTAACTTTGTTTCCTTTGGGCTTTGTCTTTTTTTTGCTAGTAAATTATGTCCAAAATTGAAGTAGACAAATATATGATTTTTTTTTTTTTTTAATATACTGGCATTATTTCAGTATTTCACTGGTTAAAAATCCAAAGGACCAGACAGGGCACAAGAGAGGTGAACAAGAGAGTGCTTGGAGACAAGTGACCAGGATGGACAGGATTAGAAAGGAGTACATCACAGGGACAAAGTCGGGACTGTTTGGAGGGAGGGATAGTGGCTATATTAGACCAAGGATATTGAAGATGGAGCTGCCAGGCAAAAGGGAAAGAGGAAGACCTCAGAGGAGACTATGGATGTAGTCAAGGACAGGAAGAGGGTTGGTGTGAAAGAGAAGCGTGATTTAATTACATACCATGGTTTCACAGTTAAATGGACAATTCTACTGTCAGTCCCTCATTTGAGGATGTTGTTGTGGTTATATTAAATCAGTTGTCCACATACACGCTGACAGACTGCTCAAAGCTGCTGATGAATCCTGCAAAAACTCTGCAGAAACCAAAGTGTCACCTCTTCAGAATGTGCCATTTTAATAGTGTGCAGGGGAAAATGGGGGGAAAAACAACAACAAACCAAATTCATATTTCAGCCTTTGAACCACTTATTCTTTGATTTGATGTCAGACTAGATTAATTTAATGTTGTTTGCTGAAGCTACTTGAAGCTAAAACAGTGCACTGATAATGCAGATAAAGACTTTATTGTGACACAGAGACTATTTCAGTGCCCACTTAAGTGTTTAGAATTTTAACTTCAGACAAAAACTTTTTGACCTCACCCGTATTACAGCATTATATTAAAAATGACTGTTACAGTCATTTTTAAAACATCAGTAATGTATGTTTAGAGAGTTTAGAAGTTTTAGCTTGTCTGTCTAAAGGTAATGAGAGACTCTTTCTAGCTTGATTTTGTTAGTTTATGTGGCTGATTTCAGTGAGCAATATAGAGTTACAGTTCAAATCTAAGCAAGACATAGTGTGTGGTGTGTGTTGTTGATTCAGTGGGAGTATGTGAGGGTTACCATAAATTTTGTCATCATGGTGTGAACATGCGGCTCAATCTGGACGTACACATGTTTGCAAAGTACTGAAAACAACATGTTCTCCCTCCTTTGGCTACTCTGTTTAGGGGTCACCACAGCAGATCATTTGCCTCGGTCTCAGCCTATCCTTAGCATCTTCCTCTGTCACACCAACCCTCTGCATGATCTCCTTGAATAGATCCATCAACAATCTGTGTGGTCTTTCTCTTTTCTCCTGCCTGACAGCTCCATCTTCAACATTCCTTGTCCAATATATCCACTCTCCCTCCTCTGCACGTCCAAACCAACTCAGCTTTGGCTCTCTAACTTTGTCTCCAAACATCCATCACAGTGGTTTGATTTCTTCTTGTTTTGCTTCCAACTGTGTTGAATTGTACCCTGTGCAAGCTGGGATAAGCTTTACCTCAGTGTGCCATGCTTTACAATAAACTCCAGCTACTTTGTATTTTTATTCATTTGGGGTCTTAGTTCACTTCCTGTCTCTCAGTACTGTAACAGGGGGGACTGCAACAGCCTGAAGGTCAATCTAAGCTTGTTGTGACACTGACACAAGAGTTGCCACTCGTTCTGTCCAGGATATCCCCCATTAGAGAGGTCAAGCAGTTTGGGCAGCTCCCCTTATCCTGAGCTCAGGCAGCTGTCCCACAGCCAGCAGCTCAAATCCCTCTCCATCCATTCCCATTTCCATTCCCTGATCCTCCATGCCACTGCTGTGCTCTTTTCATGACATCCATCATCAGGGCAAGCCAGTTGTTCTTAATACTGTCATGAGTAATCTTCCTGAGGCTCTTACAAAAATAATCAGATTTCTTCTGCTGCATCTTTTTCTTCATGCTATTTATATTGTGTGTTATATGTGCAGGGAGCTGTGCTATCCAGAGCCAAAGGTGCCTCCTTCGCCTCCTCTGTGTTTAACCTGATGAATGCAATCATGGGCAGTGGCATACTGGGTCTAGCTTATGCCATGGCTAGCACTGGAATAGTTGGGTTTTGGTAAGAATCTTCTCGGTGCGTAAGGCAGAAAAATGCATGACTTGACCCCTGGTATCCCAGACGATATCTGGATTAGTTTGTTATAATTCCTATAGAGCATCTAAAACTGTGTCTCCCAGTGTTTATTTTTGCTTTACAATTTGATACGTGCTTGTAAAGATATGATGAGAAACGTTTTTTTCCAGTATCCTGTTGGTGCTGGTGTCCAGCCTGGCTGCGTACTCTATACACCTCCTGCTGAAGCTCTGTGACCAAACAGGTGGGTGGGATGCAGGGTAACACGTCTCTGTGGGTGTATCCAGGGGGCTTCATCCAGAGTTGTTACATTTAAACACCCTCACTTGATTTTTTTTTCCCGTTCCATTTACTTATTATTTGCATCCTCATTGTGAGAAACTTCAGATGATGTTTAAATAATATTTTACAGGAGCAAAGAGAGGAGATAAAAACCAGATAATCCCATTTTTCCATGAAGAATTTTGTGATGTGATAGTCATCCTGACATCGTTTTCATGTCTGATTCTTCTTTTTTTCCCTCTTCTTCTTGGCTTTAGGTATCAATTCATATGAAGACCTCGGAGGGAAAGCCTTACAAAAACCAGGAAAAGTAAGTGTTGATTTTTGGATTGCTGCACATTTGCCCTGCCAAAAAGTTTTTACAAGTTTTTCCACCGTGACCAGAGAACTTGCTCACACTGACTGTCTTTTTAGGTTCTGGTTGGAATCGCTATTCTTATCCAAAATATCGGTGGTAAGTGAGCCCCCGGTTCAATGTGCAGTTACATACATCATTTCTGACATGCTGGACAGGAACTGATTTTTGTGGGTTTTTATAGGAGAAGGGTGGTGAAGAGGGTGAGGAGTGCTGCAGGGTCAGACTATGGTCAGTTTATTTTGGAGGTAGATAGCGCCTCCTGCTGGTGCCCAAATGGCTGGTGTTTTACAGCCACCCTCCTGTGTGGCTATTATCTCGATTCCCTGATAACCTCTGACCCTGCAGCCGCTGTCTCCTCCCCTGAGCCTGAAACATGACTTCTCCTCTAATTGATCGCTGATGGTAAACCCACTCCCACCGTCTGTGTGTGGAGTAGCCTAATGGGACCCCTCCCTTTATTTCCCCCACCCCCTCACTTCTCTCTCTCTCTTTCTCTTACTGTCATTCCTCAGCCACAAACCGTGCTTCCCAGACAGTCGAGAGCTGAGGTGATAGCTCCTCTGCAGTCATTAGTGGCACGGCTGAGTGGATTATTGCCGTGCCCTCTGGTATGTGTGCGGTTTTCCCAGCATGGGGGCAATATGTGTGAGAGTGTGAGAGCCAGCACTCCAGCATGCATCTGTCTATACCCCGGGCTCCTTTTATAAGAGTGCAATTAGCCTCACTCTGGGTAAACATTCATCTGCACTGCCAAAGGCTGATGGGCCAATTGACCTTAATTACTGACCAGCCCAGGGCTCTCACAGCCGGCTTCGGCCCTTGTCCTTAATGAAATGAAAGTGGCTCTGGCCTTTGTTGAGCACACTCTGCCGCTATTTGCTGACCACACACAGAAGGTTTAGGTCAACTTTTCTTGAAGTTTACATACGTACTTATTATTCTAATACGTTTTCTTACCACTTGGCAACGCTTTCTCTTCACTCAGGGTTTTTTTTTCCCCCTCCCTGCTTTTTTTTTTAAAGATGCAAATACTGTCCCACCAGCAGTTTCCACAGATGTGGTGTTATACTTACAGTAACCAGCTGCATCGAACGAAACCATTGCATCATGTCTGCTGTGTGTGATCTCTGTCAGCATGTCTTTATTTGTCTGTGGCTTAAAACGATACATATAATATAAAAAAAACTTTCATGCTTTCTTTAAGTTGACGGATGAACTCTCCCAGGGTACGTTTTTGATTAATCCGCTAAAAAAAACCCCGCAGCCTCAGAGTAACATCTTATTGACAGATTTGAGCGCTTACATAAAATGTCTGCAGTTATTCTCAGAGAGGGAATGTCCGTGCGTCTGTGTGGGCCGAAGTGTTGCTGGGGGAATTTTCTTTCATAAACAAATACAGGATCTGGGGGATTAAGGCCAGGCTTATTTAACGGCAAGCGCAAGATCTGCCCTCCGAGGCAATAAGGGCCCAACTAACTCTGGCTAGCGTGGCTTCACAAATCTAAATCCCTTAACATTATCTCCCTTTATAACTGGCCACACACTGCATCTGAATACCAAACGTGCTCACTTCTGATGATGCTCTCTTCCCCCTTTCTTGCTTGCTTTCTTGTTTTTGGGGCTTCTAATACTCACAAAAAGTGACCCCCCCCCTCTCTCTCTCTGATTGGTTGCCTGTGCATACAGGGAAGTATCCTGTTTCCTAGTGAGGTGGAGAAAGGGGGAGAAGTACCTGGATTAGCGTCAGAGATCATTATTGTTAGCATTCCTCCCCCCTTCGCACTTCTTCGTCATGGCTGCTACTCGCGGTCTCCAGCAGTTGGAAGTCCTGCATAATGTCCGCTCCTCTATGCCAAGGGCTTTGCCGGTGATCCCCTTGAGCTGCCTGCCCCACCCGTTTGCATTGGAGCCGTAGTAACCCCCCCCCCCCCCCCCCCCTTCCACCCTGCTATTTCCTCACACTGGAAAAACGCTCATCATCCTCACACAGCAGCTTATGATTGCTTGTGACAGCACACATTCATCTGCTGTTTTTATGATTTAGTAGCTTGGTGTGATTATGGGCTTTTTTTTCTTTCTTTTTTTTAATAAACACTCAATTTCTGAACCCTTTCTGTTCTCTCGCTTCTCAGCCATGTCATCCTATTTGTTCATCTTGAAGTCGGAGCTTCCTGCAGCCATCAACAGCCTCCTGAGTGCAGACAGCCCAGGGTGGGTATATCCAATGCTGTGAGCTCCCTCGTTTGCCAAAAAAGAAATTCAGCTCAAAATCTGTCACAGCTGCGGGTTGAACAAAGTCATTCTTTTGAATTAGCTGCACTGAGATAAAGAATGAGTCATTCCTGTTCCCATGATGTTGTAGATTATACCTTTTGGCCTTTTTTAAATAAGTCAAATTTGACACTTGTGCGCCACAAAGCTACACAAACTGGAATTAGTCGGGCAATAAGAAGCGCATGAATAATGTCGGGGAAGCTCCCTCGCTAAACCAAAATACACTGCTAATGTTTTCTCTGTCTGTCGTGTAGCGTGAGGCATGCCCACAGGAAATGTATTCCCGATACGAGAGCCATTCATCACCTATCAGCAGCAGCCAGTGCCTTTCATTGGTCTGCGTGGACATGCCTGCAGAGAAGTCCTTGGCAAAGAATGTAACTTCTATCACTTTATTATTGGCCACACTGGTTTAAGCAAGAGTTGTAGCTGCTCTCAGCCCTATCCGTCAACATCTGAATCTTCCACACACAGCTGCTTTGTATTAGCGCTCTCCTTTCACCCCCACCCCCCAAAATCTCTCACACATGTTCCCCGGAATCAGACTGATACAAGGGGATATCAGTTTTGCCATTCTAATTACAGCTCACTGCTGAGGGAAACAAAACATTTCTGTTAATGAGCGGCTTTGAGATGTTAACAGACGCGCACATTCGATTCCATCAAAGCCCAAATAAATGAGTTGTTTTATATTAAAACGCGTTTCTTTTATCTGGCTCATTTATCATAATACGGCAGAGCGAAAACAAAGTCACGCTCAATCTTTTCTGCGCTGCTGCTAACAGACTGCGTGTGTCCCGCTTCTCTCATCGCGTTTAAATTCAAGGCCAAAGACACGGACAGCTGTGGATCTGGGATTGTGCGCGGCCAGATTTATGCTGATGTTCGAGATTGACTCATTGGCAGTCGTGCTCCGGCTTTAACCGAGAGCTATCCTGCATCTCGTTATAGCATGAAATGTTCCACATTTCATGGTTCTTCTAGGTATCCTGTGACTTTACAGTAAGCCTGCAGCCTCCAGAGATCCCTTTTTCTTTTTTTTTACAAAAATGTCTGCAGGAATGAGAGCTTTTTTTTCTTTAATTTAAAGTGCTTCTTGTTGAAAAGTAATGTGCAAATAAACCGGCCTCGCCTTAATTAAGATTGGGTCGAATACTTTGTGTAAACTTGGCTTGGAGCAGACCTGATTGGACCAGAGAGAGTCCAGGTCAGAGCAGAGGTCTCGGTGACATCCAGTTACAGGGTAGAAACGGTGTAGATGCGGAGACAAATCCATCAGCGCCTATGGTAACGCCACAGCTGTGAAACTGCCAAACAGGGGTCAGTGGGTGTTGATGTTGTCAGAGCAGGTGCTGCTTGACTCTGGAAGCCCCCATAAAGAGCGGTGGAGCCAGTCCCTCACGACCCCCGCATACAACCCGCAGCAGAGAGCCGGGCAGCACCCACCTCGACCGACCCCGGTGGAGCCGGCATGCCTTCCACATGTGTCACCTCGAACGCCAAGCCCCCACCCCCCTCCTCCTCCTCATTTTACTCCCCGATCTCGAATGAACTGCCAAGGCTATCCCTCGGCAAAGGAAAATATTATTCCCCCTCTCCAAAAACCCAGCAAGTGAAATGTGGTCTCATCTGATGGAGCGACACAACGTTTGCATGTGAATTACATAATTGTTATGGTTTGCAAGAGCTAAAGCCTTTAATTCATACCACATGATGAATCTGTCGCTCTGTATTTGAGCACGAAATGGAGACAAATTTCCAGAGCCGGCCCATCTTAAGGCATGGAAGAATACTCTCTCCTATCCCTGACCTGATAATAAAACGTGGCTTAATTCAGTGTTAACCTGTAATAGTTCACTCCCTTGCTGTTTTTATTCATTCATTCATTTATTTATTTTCCAGAAATGCCTGGTATGAGGATGGCAGGCTGCTTCTGATCATAATCACACTTTGTGTCGTTCTACCTCTGTCATTGTTGCCTAAAATTGGTACGTTAAGCGATCCTCAAGCGTGTTATTTATTTTTTTTCTTGTTTGGTTGCTTCTTGATAGATCTTTCTCCCGTCCTTACAGGCTTCCTGGGATACACTAGTAGTCTCGCCTTCTTATTCATGCTGTACTTTGCAGTTGTGGTAAGCTCTGACACGAACCTCCATACGTCCATCTGTTTGTTTGTTTTCATTTTTGACTTTATTTATTATCTCGTGTAGGTCGTGGTCAAGAAATGGTCCATCCCCTGCCCACTGCCCCACAATATAACGTCCCTTTCAGGTGCCTTCAAGGTAAGAACAGCATTTCTTTCAGCACATAAATACTCTTTTGAAAACAACACAGATCTGGTGCAGTATGGTCCAGAAGGTCACGGGCACGGGATTAAGAGGAAAGCCCAGGAGATTGAGCTTACTGATTGTGTCTGCACATGCTGATGAGGACCAGAGAAGGCTGCACAGATCTGTGTATGGTAACTGATGCTGTTCCTGAAGGACAGGAAGTCCAGATAACCTTGCCTGATCCTGGAAATCAACTCTGACCTTTAGGAATTAAACAGACCATACAAAAAACCTGCTATGAGCTATATTAGAATACTTGTTTCCCTTAAGCTTGAAATTAAGCTTTACTATTTGCAGCAGCACTGCTGAACTCATCTCTTTCTAGAAATAACCGGCTCACTTTTTCACCTTGTTTCTCCAGATATCAAATTCCTCTGACTCAGAGTGTTCTCCAAAACTCTTCGTCATCTCTAGTAAGGTACGTATAGGAAACCAGCGTTTTTCCTCGGCACTGAACACGCGGAGGCTTTGAGGTGGCAGTGAGAAGCTGTTAAACGTAGATCTGCTGCAGCTGCTCCACTGTGTTGACAGGTCACACTCTCACCTGTGAAGTGTAACCTGTACATGTGGAACTCAAGCACACTACGCAGCTGACACGTGACACCGATTTACACTTTCTCGACCGTTTCCTATAATGTGCTCACACGGCACTATAGATGTATACTTGCACATAGTATAAGATGCATTTAGTGGAAGAAAAGTTCAGAAAGTTCTCACATTTCGATTTGCATCCTCACTCTTAGCAGCCCAAGCAGTAATTACTACTATGAGGACCATACCTTGACCCACCTACCTCCTCCCTCCAGTGTAACTGAGTAGGTTGTTAATTTGTTAATGACGGCTGTGCTCTGACTGATGTGTGTGTGTGTGTGTGTGTGTGTGTGTTTGTGTTGCAGAGTGCCTATGCCATCCCCACCATGGCCTTCTCCTTTCTGTGCCACACGGCTGTCCTGCCGATCTACTGCGAACTGGATCGGTCAGCTTCGCGTTTATTTCTACTATTTTTGCCTGTTTTCTGTCATATGTATCCAGTTATGACAGAAAACAGCTGCTTATATTAAACACGGCAAAGTTTCAAGTAGTTAGAGGATGCGTGAGTCAGAAGCTCAGGCTTTAGGCTCCTCTACATGCATTTCCTACAGTTTGCTTTCTATGTGGAGAGGAGGTTAAATGACCTGACTTAGGGGCTACACCAAGGCCCAGGATAGGATAATAAGATAAATTATAATTGTTATGTATCATTTAAAGATATTCTAAGTCTATGAATAAAATATGGAGCTGGAAATGACCATAATAGGTGCTTGTCACGTGAATGCATTATTATCGCTTTGTCTTTCAGACCTACCAAAGCCAGGATGCAGAAGGTCACGAATATCGGCATCAGCCTCAGCTTCTTGCTGTACTTTATTTCTGCGCTGTTTGGCTACCTCACCTTCTACGGTAAGTCATCAGGGACACTTTCATTCAAAGGAAAGCATTGTCCCATCTCTGTTTTCATCTTCTAACTTTTAGCTCACGTGGAATCCGAGCTGCTCCTCAGTTATGATGCATACTTGCCCCGGGACACCATGGTGATAGCGGTTCGACTGGCCATCCTCCTGTCTGTGCTGCTGACTGTGCCACTTATACACTTCCCTGTGAGTAGACCTGCTTCATCATCATCATCATCATCATGATAATAATAATAATAATAATAATAATAATAATAACAATAATAATAATAACAACGACAACGACAACGACAACGACAACGACAACAACAACAACAACGACAACAACAACAACAACAACAACAACAACAACAACAACAACAACAACAACGATGCTTTTTCCACACAGGTTTGTTTAGTGCTTCTTTTTTTACTCAAACTGTGAAACTGAAGAACTGAACTGAAAATACTTGAAGGCTTTGTTGATCATTTTTATGTTGTTATTGTGATCAAGATGGTTTTATTTTTCAGTTCCACCTTTTTACTCTTTCACTTTATCAATTTAAATTTATTGTCGCCTAGAAAATTCATCTGGCTCTGTTACTGTGTTACAGCTGCCAGAAAAGCAGATTACTTCACTTTCCTTCTTTCTGCTTTAAGACATTTAGTTGCAATAACACTCGAGTGCTTTCAGCTTGAATGGGTACTGTCTGTGTCTGTGTGCTTGCTGCAGGCCCGTAAAGCTGCAATTTTGATGCTTTTCGGGGGGCGTGCCTTTTCTTGGCTGATCCACATCGCTGCAACTCTAACCATCCTGTGTGTGGTGCTGATACTCGCCATCTTTGTGCCTGATATCAGAAATGTGTTTGGAGTAGTAGGTATGTGGTACTTTGAAAATACTTTTAACATATGGGGGTGGGGGGGTGTGTATATCAATAGATATTATATTGTTCATAAATTATAGATATATTTTTATTTCCTTACCTGTAACCTTTTAAATATGAACAGGCATTATAAGCTGCCAATATCCCAGTAGCCCACAGTTATTGATTGTACTGGCTAGAACTGCAGTATCTGCTTATACATAATTGATGGCTGGAGTCCTGCTCAAACAGTTTATAAATCTCCTATCATGAGCCTTTCCTGTTTGTTCCTCAGGATCAACAACATCCAGCTGCCTCTTATTTGTCTTTCCGGGCATCTTCTACCTCAAAATCAGCAGGCAGCCCCTCAGGTCCTTCGACTCTGTTGGGGTAAATGAGCTCTTCCGTAAATAGAAGATCTGGCGATGAAGTTGCATACATTATATTTTGAGGTAATCTGGTAATTATTTCGATTTTTTTCTTTTCTTTTCTTTCTCCTCTCTCCCCTTCAGGCTGCACTACTCGTGGTCTTTGGCGTGATTATGGGAGTCATCAGTTTCTGTGTTATCGTCATCACATGGGCAAAGAGCTCCTAGCCCCCTTCTGGTCTCCTCCCCCAGACCAACAACAAAACCAAAGAAAATGAAGCGCGCACCAAACAAACTGAAAGTTGAATAAATAAAGGGAACAGCATCGCCCCCAGGCATTTATTTATGATAAAATTATTCTACATTTGTTTTGTTTTTTTACGTTCTTTCCAATCTCAGCTCAATGTTTACATCTCCTGTACCGCACTGACCTTTGTACTGTACCAAATTCAGGGCAAGTCTTGTCTTTTTTTTTCAAATCTGATGTGTGGGTTTGTGATACAAAGCTGTAAATTTACTTTAATGTGCTTGTTTTTTCATTTCTACTTGTTCTGTGTTTGCGATTTTTGCACTTTATGTAAATTATTGACCACCTGATGAAGACTACATCGAAGTTTACTGCTTTCCTAAATTTTGTATGTGACACTATATGTATTTGTAAACACAGTGGGTTTTATGAATCACATTTATTTTTTGGGGCATTTGTTTTGAGTGTCTTTGAGCTTTGAGCACTCTAAAATCAGGTAAAACTATTTCTGCTACATCGTCTACTGCAGTGAATGTGATAAAACCGGTGATCAGTTTGTTGGTTCATTATAGCGCACGCCATGTGGGCCTAATTTAAAATGTGTTAGATTGTATCAAATTGCCAGCACTTGATAAAAGAGACATTGTTTATGTAATGACATGTCAGTTTTGCTCTATTTAACCACTAAAATGTCTTTATCGGTTTTCTAGAAAGCTCATCAGTCAAAACATGTCTGCTTGTTTGATTGGCAGGCACACTGCTGACGCTGAGGCCCCGCTCCTCAGTTGTACTGTGGTTTTCAGCCTGTAGCTAATGAAAGCCACATGCTCTGTACGTTTCTAATCATGATGCTGTTTAGATTGTCTTCATGCTGCCTCTGGAACCTACGGCCACCCGACTGCTGCTTTTAATCTGAGGAATTAGGCAGGCTGGCCCCCGCCATCCCTGCGAGAAAGCAGCGGCTGCAGGATTTTCACGCCACCCTTTTTTCCTTTTTTTAAAACAAGGTTCGGTAATGCAGGGAATATCCCCGTGCTTCAATCCACCCCTCTTAAGGACACTCCCAGAAATAAAGGGCACCACAGCTGAACATATATATTTGGTTGTCATGAGGGGTAGAAGCAATGAAGTATGACAGCAGAAAAAAATACTGAAGTACATTTTTTCCAAATAATTGTAATAATTTTGGGCTTGAAGGAATAATTTAAAGAAATGCCAGTGAGAAAGTCCTCAGATAAAGGAGCTATAAATGAAGTGGGAAAACAACAGTGTTTCTGACAAATAGGAACAAATTAAGAATCCTGACCTTCTCCTGCACGGGATCATTTACAAACCTCTATGCTGAACGCAAAAGCAGAGCAAGATTGCCACCTGGTGTCAGACTGTGTCCACAGCAGTCCAGGTCGGCACCATTTCACAGAAACTCAGGCGTCCTATGTTTTATCAAAACCTAACTAGGTGAAGATAACCACATGCTCAGATATTTTTCCAGGTTTATAATGAGCTGGAAAAATGCATGTTAACTCAAACCAGAGCTGGGTTTTTTTGTTTTTTTTAAAATGGAGATCTGACTGGGTCCCGAGTCCTCGGGCCCAGAGGTGGGAGTGTTTTTGTTTAGTTAAACTCACTCACACCCTGGGCCCATGTCCAGCAGTATGACAGCACCATCTCCCAGGGTTAAAGGATGGAATGAGCCAGCAGAGGAGCGATGGTGGGCCGGAATTAAGCTCCTGCTGGCAGCCGCCACTTTTGTATTGTTTCAAGAGGCGTCGGCTGTGTTCTTTGAAAATCATTTTCTGTTGTTGGAAATCAGGAGAAGGGTGAACCTGGTGTCCTCACTTTGACCTTCAGCCTACTTTGCCCATCCTGTGTGTGAAAACAGGCTGGGAACCACTGGATTAGATATGCAGAAAGTATTATCTACGTTTCTACAGGTGGCTGGAGACTGTTATCAGTGTGTCTTCTCTCTCCCTCCCCTCACCCCACCCAGTCACGGCAGACAGCTGCCCCTCCTGAACCTGTTTCCATCTTTATTTCCTGTTAGGAAGGAGTTTTTCCTTCCCGCTGTTGCCAAGTGCTCGGTCACAGGGAGTCGTCTCATTGTTGGAGTTTTCCCTGCGTTATTGTAGGGTCTTTACCTTACAACACAAAGCAACTTGAGGTGACTGTTGTTGTGATTTCGTGTCTTTATAAATTAAATTAAATTGAATTTTCTGTTGTGGTGGACATCAGAAACTGAAAATCTCAGTGCGGACAACATCTGCTTTCTGTTTGCCTGCATAATCTTGTTCAACAGGCATTCCTGGCTGAAAGGTGCTTCACATGAGCTTTTTAAATGCCGGTTGGCATGATGAGTGGCTGTCCTTGTTAGTCACGGTGGGGACTGCAACTCAGAAGAGATGCCATCAATACGCAAGTGTCATCACTGATGAAGTGCTCTCCATTTATTTATTTTTTTCCTCTTTCCTCCCATTCTCTCTGTTCCCTCCATCTACATTCACTCCATGCCGCTTTTCTGCTTTTAATCAATTTCCATGCTCTATCAGTAAACATGTTCTTTGTGTCACAGTAAGAGCATTCCTCACTCTGAGCACTCTTTCTGAAAGAGCACACGCTTTGGTCATAGGAGAATGTGACCCATTTATACTCCTTATTTCTTTATGATATTTTTAAATATCATATTGCCTCAAATAAGGCCTCAAAGCAGGAGAAAAACACGATTAGAGATCTTTATATGTGACATGGTGCAGTTTGACATCATCTGCTCCTGCTCCTGCTTTTCAGCTAGCGTGCTTCAGACAAGCCCGTGCTGCATTTGTAGATGAGCGATGTCCTTCAGCCCTTTCACCAGGGGAGTCCCCAAAGCTGTGTATTAACTGAAAACCATTGTGTGCAGCAAACTCGTCACTTTCTCGAATAAAGGGGAAGAACTGACTGACACACGCATCACCTGCCAGTTCACAATAAGGGCCAACACAATGACTAAAAAAATAAACTTGACTCCAAGATTGCAGTCCCTATATAGTCCTCGAGACACAATACACCTCTGTAGCAGAGCCGTATGTTTTCAGGACTGGAATCAAGGTCAAGAGTGAAAGAGGAGGTTTTATAAATAAACAAGGGAAGTTTTACAAGGAAAAGCTTTGTAGTGGTTTGTCAATTTGGCATGTAACGACCAGAGGTTGAGGAGTAAGGAAGAGCGCCGATGGAGGCCCAGTGGTCAGCAGCGCAGTGTGGGATTCTGTTTTTTTTGGTTGGGAGCAGGGGTTAGTTTGTGTCACTGCAATCCCATCAGCCCTGCGCTGAGCCTTTAATGCAGCCCTGACGCCTTTCTGGCGCAGGGGCCACGCTGCCTCACATCTGGAGCCAATTACCCTGGAGGGGCTGTGACAGGGCCCCCACCATCCTCTACTCTCTGCTCCTCTGTCCAAAGCAGCTCACACCACTCTCACAGTTGCATTCTTCTTTTCACAACATCATGCTTTATTTGTCAGTCCTTTTCCTCTTTCTTTTTTTTAATTTGAAAACCATAACCTCCTCTACACTCAGAATCCCCCCCCCCCAATAAGCTGATAAAGAAGAATAACAGGGTATGTTTGTGGCCGAAGGGCTTAAGAGAGCAGAGAGCACTACGTAATGTCAGAGTCTCTTGTTTGAGGCCGTGTGTGTGTGTGTGTGTGTGTGTGTGTGTGTGTGTGTGTGCACAGCCTTACCTGAGGAGAAGCTGGGGTCTTGTGACTGGACTGTAGCACGGGGGTTAGTCCTGCTGCTTGGACCCGATGACTGATGAGGGTAATTGAGTTTGTGGTAGTGCAGCAAGCGTGTTAGGGGTGTAGACTGGCCCCGTAGGATTTCTCTCACCGAGGTCACAAGCGCTGGGAATGGGTTTCACCATATCTGGACCATACTCTTGTTAGTTCCCGCCCCACAGTTTGGCACCAATGCTATGGTTCATTAGCTGCAGCTATAGGGTGTACCTGGGCAGAGAGCCAGGGGATTGAGCTGTCCTGGGTTACACAGACATAAATTGAGAGTGTAGACTGTGAAGCAAATGTGGAAACTCTACAGGTGGCTGAAATTAAGCCATATACACAGAATCAGCCTGCTCTGAAAAAAGGAGGGGGGAGGCTTTTGGTAGCTGGCTTTGTGCTCGAGGCAATAAAATCTTGGCATTTTAAGGAGATACCTCAGAAGTGTGTGTTCATGCCTTTGTGTGTGTAAAGCATGCACATGTCTAATGTATATGTACACATGAAGCTCACAAGTCTGTGTGTTCTCAGTCTCTGGAGTCATGGAGAGCTGCAGACGTCTCCCATGGGTGCATAAATTCACGATTTGGCCGTGACAGCCTCTTCCAGAGAGAGAGAGAATGTTAGGCTGGAATGAGGGGGAAGCCATGCAGGGCAAAGAGCCACTGAGTTGGCAGACAGAAGGAGAAAAAGAGGGGCAACTGCTCGTAGAACAAAGAAAGAAAACAAATCATCCTGAGCTGTAAAAGTGCCATCTCTCGTTCTGGGGTAAAATATGAGCGAGTGGAAGAAAAATAGATTTTTAAAGTTTATCATAAGAGGGATGTGAGCAGAAAGGAAGAGGAGGGGGTGGAAGATGAGGGGGATCAATGGATTAAACAGTCTTACTCTGCCCTCTGCTGGACAGTTCAACAAAACAACATTGAGGCTTTGCTGAAAGCAGGAACACTCTTATGACCTTTCTCAAACTGTGCACAGAAATAGAACTAAAATACCCCGACTCTAACATGTATTTAAAAAAAAAAAAGCCATGTGAGAATACCTGAACATTTGCTCCTGCTGGTCGGGGTGATCTGCAACAAAAATTTAAAGGGGCAAAATGTTTTATTTTCAACCACCAGCTTTGAGAGTCCTGCCGCTGATTGCTGTAAGTGCACTGACACTTTTTGCACTGAATCAATCTGCTATCGGCCCGCTTTGGCATTACGACCTTC
Organism: Astatotilapia calliptera; assembly: GCF_964374335.1. Classification (NCBI taxonomy): domain Eukaryota; kingdom Metazoa; phylum Chordata; class Actinopteri; order Cichliformes; family Cichlidae; genus Astatotilapia; species Astatotilapia calliptera. The sequence continues at coordinate 29,019,851 of NC_137440.1, read as the reverse complement.
TCTTCTCAGTAAGGTCATGTCTGAGAGGCCGTTTACAAGACATCCTGGATTCAGGGGATGTGCAAGTTCTGGGACCCCAGCCCTTTATTTATAACAGCTGGACCAGAGAGATGTGGAGTCCTGACATTTGGCAGAGTGGGGTGAGAGGTCAAGTCTAACACCAATAAAGTGAAGACTTTGATCGTGGCATTTATGGATAGAGGAGGTACAGCACCCTCAGAGTGGGAGAGAGTGGTGTTTAAAGAATAAAGAAAAAGAGCACTCCTGCAGTTAGGTGAACCAGCCGGTCAAGAAAGAAAAAAGAAAAAGAAATTAAGTAGCTGAACTTTTACTTTCATTTCAGGATTTATTTTACAGCCCATTGCCTCCTGCTGGTTCACTGAGCCCAGTCAGAGGATGTCAACAAGCACAGATGTGCATGTAATAATAATTTGAATTACTGCTTTTTTGTGTGTGCTGTAAATATTGAGGAAAGTGCAGCTTTAATTCAAGAGGTTTAACAAAAATATTGCATTCCCTGTTCAGGAAATGCAGCCTTTTTATATACAGACTTTATAATTTTCAGGCACAAGTGCTATTTAAGTGCTTGCTTGACTGACAAGCACTTTCATGGCCAAGTGGAATCTGTTCTCTCATTATTCCATGACAAATTAAGCAGATAAAAATCTGTAGTTGTTAAGTGTTAACACAGATAGACAAATACATGTTTAGCACAGCAAGTGCTCTCAACATGAATGTCATGGTCCCCGTGTCTCTCTGGTTGGCCCACGCTGGCTACAGGTTTTGTTGTTGTTGTTTGTTTTTGTTTTCTTTGTCTCTCCTCCTCCTCTCTGCCTGGGCGGAGCTCGTTACGGCTCTCGCTCTAGGCCCACGCACCTGTGTGATTGTGTCCACCTGCTGCTGATCTGGCTGATTTCCCCAGCTGCTATTTAAGGCAGTGGCACAGAGCAGCTCACCGCTGGAACGTTGAACCTCCTGAGTTCGTGCTCTCGGCATTTTCAAAAGAATGCCCTGTGTGTATTTTGCTGTGGAACTAACGTTAACTTCTGTGTGTAGATATCCCTCTTCTGGACCAAATCACGGGACCTGCCCGGGTGTGGCAGCGTGTGTGGAGTTTTGGAGCGAGTGCGGCTGAAGAGGAGTGCGTGTGTGCGGAGGAGCTGTGGCGGTGACTGTGTGGAAGAGGAAGCGTGTGTGTGGATTTCCCCCCTGCTTCTCTTCCTGGAGCCCTGGACCCCCTCCCAACTCACTGTACATATATATATAGCACTGAGGTGATCCCTGTTGTAAATAAATCTCCTTTTGTTCTCTGAGAAAGAACTGTCTGCGCGTGAGTCCGTTCAGTAGCCATGACAATGAGGTCCAAAGATATAGGTAAAGGTGGCCATCATTAGTCTGAAACACCGGAATAAAACTATCAGAAAGATAGTAAAAGCTTTAGGAGCGGCCAAATCAACAGTCTGGTGCATTCTTATAAAGAATAAATGCTCCTATACGGCTCAGCATCTACCTGGAAACCACAGAAAACAACTAAAATGGATGATTACAAATGCTTTGCTTGGCTAGAAAAAGCATTCACAACATCTAACCAAGTCAATAACACTCCCATGGAGGCATGTGTATCATTGTCTACAATCATGAGAAGCCCTTGTGAATATAAATGCAGTTTATACAATGAGGTGGAAAGCACTGGCTTCCCCGAAGAGCAAGAAGGCCAGATTAGACTTTGCAAAAAAGCATCTAAACGGCCTGCACAGTTCTGAAAAAAAAAAAAAAAAAAAAAAAAAATATATATATATATATATATATATATGGACAGATTAAATCAAGATTAACTTGTACAATTCAAATGGGAGTATGGAGAAGAGAAACAGCTCTCCTTAACATACTGTGGCAGGAGTGTGGTCTCTGGTATGCTGCAGTGGAGGGGTGGGGACAGGTGTGTGTGCTGTGACTGATGACTCTCTCTCCCTATATAGAGTGATGGCAGAGACTGACGGGGTGTGTGTGCAGTGGAGGAGCTACAGAAGGAGCTGACTCCTTGCTCGAGTGCCTTAGTCACAGCGAACTGCTAAACAAGCGAAATAAAGAAATCCAAAAACACGTCAAACACTGTGTCTGTCGGGTGCTTGCTACACATGCCGTCTGTGATGGTGGGGGCAGTGTTAGGGCATGGGTATGTATGGCTGCCAGTGGAAGCAGGTCCCACTGTGGCTGCTGATAGAAGTATCAAAATGAACTGTGAGGTGTGCTCAGATTCAGTCAAATGCTGCAAACTGACTGGACAGCAATTCCTGGTGCAAATGGATAATGACCCAAAGCATACTGCAGAAGCACCCAAGAGTTTCTCATGAAATGAAAGAAGTGAGTCAATTCGGTCACATGATCTCTGGCTAATAGAGCGTGCGTTTTAGTCAACTGGAGACCAAAATACCCACAAACCAGCAGCAACTCGGTTTGGCTGACATAGCATCTCAGGAGACGAAACACAGCATTTGGTGATGGGTTCTAGACGTCATGGAGTCATGAAATATTAAAAATGATCCTTATGGAGCTTGGGATGGGGATTGGTTATATGCTGTTCAGTAGTTCTCAAAAATCATCCAAATTGTAATGGCCTGAATGTATTGAGGTATGTCTTTGTATCGTTTGGTACTTGTTTTATTAGGCCTGATATGTCAAACTGCATGTAAAAACTCTATAAATAAAGAGGGGGGAAAGAGCCTTATGTATAAAATTATGTTAGTTTGTCTAATTAATTTTGAGCTTCTGAGAATGACAGGCTCTATGTAAAAAATATCTGCAATTCTTAAACAGTCAATTAAAGCTGAAAGTCTGCACTTCAATCAGATCTTCAGTCTTTGATTTCAGATCCCCTGCGGTGGTGCACAGACGCCAAACTGCATGAAAATACGTCACTATGGCTCTAACTGGAAGCACGATACTTCCTGCTTGCTTGTTTGGTTTAAATTACATTAGATTTTTGAAATATTTCTCATCATAACGTCCAACAATACACTAAATAATAAATATCAAGTCTCGTTCCAAACTCGTCTGTTTGATTGATTTTTACTTGGTGTGTCCTGATAAAATCCATTAAGGCTCTAAATATAAAGACAAAAAGTAGAGCTTTGCATACTTACTTATGTGTCACGTCTCATGTTCGTTTCAGGGTGTTTCATTGTATTTACTGATCTTTCATGGCCATCTACTGGATGAAGAGCAAACTGCAAACATAAAACTATCAATACACTGTGTAAAAGTACATCCAGTTCTTTATTTATTAGTTATTTGCATTGTTTTTCTTTAATTTAGAAACAGATTTTTTTCATTTGTTGTATTTTTTTTTCCACTTCTGCAGAAGTGCAAGGCTAAGCTGTTGTCGGGAGCTCTGATGCGAGGGTAGATTTTCTTTGTTGACAGCCTGTGGTCAGCTTATCTGTGCTGGTTCTGATCAGAACTAATCAAGCCTACTCTTTATGGTTTTAGCAAGCTTTAGATTAAAGTATACTTAAGCAGCTGTTACACGAGCTATGACAACTGCATGTAAAAAGTAGCCAGTCAAGTCTGACAAAGAAAAAATCTCTTTTAAATCTTTTTAAAGCCTGATAAAGCCCTTGAAGTTATAAATGAGAAACTCGGACTCTGTAGTGCACGATAAGAGCCAAAGGGGCGATATTTCATCACAGAGTGAAGGACAGGTGAAGCACCACAGCACCTTACACAAACAGAGTGTTGCATCATGGTCTATATAGTACCAGACTCCATTTTTTTCTACACAAAGAACTACAATACAACCACGTGACACACCAACCCGACAGTGACAGGTTGAGAGGTTTGCTGATGTGTGTGTGTGTGTGTGTGTGTGTGTGTGTGTGTGTGTGTGTGTGTGTGTGTGTGTGTGTGTCAAATGTTATGCGGAACTTGTGCCTCCTCCCCAGCATGCTGTCGCTTCCTATTTACTGAAAGCATTTGAAGCAGGTTCGCACCGATACTGGCTGCAGCTTTTTGCGCTCACAGTAAACGCGCTGCACAGACGGTCAGCACAAAAACTTTTAGGTCAGGATGAGCTGACACCAAGAACTGTGAACAGATTTGGTCGTTGTTGACCTGAAGTGAGCGTGAATGACTTTTTCTCCATATTGTTTTTAAAATATTATTTTTAATTTGCCTGCTGTCTTTTTAACTTAGCGCATATATAAGCTTAGTAAACATGAAGTTTAACGGGTATCTAAAGCTCCGGATCGGCGAGGCGGTGGATCTGAAACCGACTACCTTCTCCCTCCGCCACTCTGTCATCTTCAACAAGGCTCCTCCAGCCATGGACCCCTATATTGTGGTGAAGGTGGACGACTACAAAATTGGGCAGACTCACACCAAGCAGAAAACCAACATGCCCACGTACAACGAGGAGTTCTGCCTCAACGTGAACGACGGCAAACAGATCGAGCTGGCTGTTTTCCACGACACTCCAATCGGATATGATGACTTTGTGGCCAACTGCACCATTCAGTTCGAGGACCTCATCGAAACTTCCAACACAGGGGAGACTTTTGAGGGATGGGTAAGTTTTAGGGTTCCCTTGTTTTTTTGTTTAAGTGAAACTGTCATTTAATGGCTGTTTAAGTGTTATTTCTTCCATTTAAATTTAGACCATCCTTTAACCATAAACATGGGTGGATTCGTCTGTCAGGATGCCCTGGGGCACAGATGTGCAGCTGGCCACACACCACTACATACACCTCACAATATGAGAGCAGGCCTGTGGTCTCGTACTGAGAACAGTGCCTAATAATAATAATAATAATAAGAAGAAGAAGAAGAAGAAGAAAAATAAAATGTTTTTATTATTAAAGTACACACACCTCCAAGCAGAGTTTATTGGTTCAACCCGGAGCCAAAAACGCCTCAGATCCAATGACAGTATGATGGCATTTCCTGCCATCATACATTGCCTTGGAAAATTAAATAACAGCCAGAATCAATATACCTGAAGGTCCAATACCAACAATACTTAGTATTTCCAGCATGATCACTCACATCACTTACAGCTGCCACATACCCAGACATGAACCAGTTCCTGTTTGCTGGAGCAGTAACTGACCCAAAGTTTCTGCCTGTCCCATCTCATGTAGCTTTATTGTAGTATATGTATGAGAAATAATGCAAAGGAAGAGACTTTTACAATTCTTTATAATACAGAAACTTTAGTGTCAAAAGCTCTTAAAGAAATTTATCACTGATCCACTTTTAGTTGGTAATGTGAAATGGGCCTACTGTTTACAAACCTATGGATGGCTTAATGGGAACATATACTTTTATTCTTATTTTTTGTCAGATATATATGCAATTTAAATTGCATATTCATGTTAAACAAGGCTTTAACTATGTTAAAAATGCATTATACAGACAGCTTTGAATTACTCAAAGAGTATCTCAGAAGCTAGTGTGATATTATTTTGATACATTGCCCACAATAACATTTGAATACAGTATTCTGTGTAACTGAAGGATAATTTTTTTTAAAGGGTGAAAAGCTGGAATTTTATATGCAGTACGTACACTGCGGTGTCACATTAGTGTATAACTGATTAGTTCAGTGAATTCTCAGCTGGATGTTCACCATCTTTACTAAAGCTTCTGTGCATTTTACCCTCATTCATTTGAGTAACACCCCCCAGTGTGTCTGTAATTGCATGGCAAAAAAAAAAGTATTGTAATTTTATTGACCCACCTGTACTGGGAATGCTAAATTTTTACTTTCGGCAACAAAAATGTTACAGAGATTTCTTTATAGTCATCTTCAGGCCTACGAAGCCAAACTAAAGTCGTCTTGCTGCCAATATATATGTAAACATTTCAGTAAAACAGTGTTCTTTAGAAGTCTTACTGACACTTAATTTACTCTTGTCAGCAAATACCATGCTAGCTTTGTTAGCTTTGGTTGTTCCTGACAGCAGACCTTTCCCATGTCAGTCATGCATTGTATGCCAATTAACTGAAGCATGCACAGGAAAAAAGCTGTACATATGTTTTTTGCAGCTTGTGACTGAAAGACTTAATTGACCGAACACGAGAAAACAAACAATGCAAAGGGCATTAATATTTACAGATCAGTCACATGTTACACATGTTGTTCATGCGCTTATTCCTGGTTAGATTAAGGTTCCAAAATAAGCAAGTTAAGTTGAGATTCAAGTTTTAATCAAGAACAAACAAACCAGTGAAC